>NW_024582620.1:0-63521 GCF_018398535.1 Haplochromis burtoni | reverse complement strand
CCCCCACATCAATACTAAAACCCAGCAGGGAACGGTGTTATTCGTAAAATTTTGGTTTTTAGAGTCACACTTACTGCTTGGCTGCATAAAAACCTTCAAAGAAAAAACGAAGACACATTGACCTCACACCTCAATCACTGGACCACCTCCAACTGTTTTCCAGCTGACTTGCCAAAACGCTACAGACACCAACACCAATATTTACTCACACAGAATCGCTGCAAAGCCTCCTTCTCGTAGTCATATAGACTGATGCACATTCACTTGCATGATTATGACTTTCACAGAAGATGCTGTGGTCAGCCAACGTGACGATGTGGCGGATTAAAAAAAGAAACCGTGTACCGGAAAGCCCCAAGAAAAACACACGAGTGAAACACTTTCTGTTGTATTGCCTAAGAGGGCACTCATTCAAATGTTTGATACTACTTTGAATGCTGAGTGCATTTAATTGTTTACTGACCAGGAGCTTCTATGGCCATTCGCTGAGTGTTTGGTGCTGTCTTTGTAAATCCCTTTCACCTTACTAGCCATTTTTTTTATCAGATACGAGACTTGAAATGATCATCTTTGTGAATGCCTTGTAATGGAATCTCACTTCCGCAGTGATAGCTTTTATTCACTGTGACGGGGCGTCACCCTAGTTGTCTCTGACGCCACTATCGAGACCAGCAACCTCACAGCCTGCTCCAGTCTTTTCCTTATACAATACAAAAGACAGAGGTACATTAGCATCTATTGCAATGGCACTTGCAAATGTCTTCGGTTTCTCTTTCAAAGTGAGGTAAAGCGGGGGGAAATCCTGGATGGTCATGTTATCCCTTTATAACCAAGTTTTAACACCCAAACTCAAGGAAGACCGCTTACCAAAAAATATATAATTGGCTTAAAACAGTCAGGGGCTGGGAGGAAAAATCATTCTATGTAGGCAGGGTAGAAAGAAGGCTGAGTTCTAAGCAGGATAATGTTCAAGCTCGCCGGGCGTGAATTAAAAAATGTTATGATAGCTAGCTAACCTGTTTTTCTGTAAGGACCGCAATCTCCAGCGGTGCCCAAAACACTGAAAGCACTTAAGAGAGGACATATTTCTCGGTGAGGGGAAAAAACCGACATTTTTCGTAAGCAAGGATGTGTACAGTATACTTACAACAGGCAGAGGTCTATTGGCGACAGGAGCGGCGTTTCTACCGGAGAGGAAGAAGAAAATCTTTCAATTGTTTTGCTTCTCCGCTGAAATCGGAAAAAAGCCACAAAATATTCCGAGTCTCTTTCCCCGTTTCTTCAGGTATTTGCGTCCTATTCACTGTAAGAAACGGTGTAATTTTAAGTAGCTAAACTGCACCAAGGCATTCATTGGTCCTGGGTCCTATAATGTGCCCGCGTTGAACAATGTGCTTCCCAGAGAGAGCGGAGGGGATGAGGAGAGTAGTGCCCACGCCCAGCTCTATCAAACATAGATCCGCCCCGGTTACCAAGCATGTTACAGTGGCGTTCTTGTGCTGTCGGATTTTTGGCAACTCCACTGTGAAGGCCACTGGACCTACACATTTAAACGCTAAATCCGAGTATTTAAAGAGGCACGTAAATCTGAATTCATGCAAAAACCTGAAAGTCATGAATGCCAAGTTAATTCGTTTGACAAACAGGAACGCTGTCTTTTAAAAAATAAAAATAAAATTACTATTATCCATCTCTACCCAGCATAACCCTTCGCCACTCTGAAAAGTAAGTGCCACCCAAACAGATGACTAGCAGTGTTTTGGTTGAGAATATCCAAAGTTTAAAAACAAATCACCAAAACTTCCCAGACATTATGATTGTTTTTCTATGTGATGACTCAAGGTTGGGAACCGGTGATAGTTATAAAGGTAATGTCGAAATTATGTGGTAGGGGAGAGCAGGCGTGATTGTAACACTTTTTGTTTCAGTAGTTACAACTCAGTAGGATGTAATTTTGAAACAAAATACCGTTATTGGTCCACTCCAAGTAGTAATGTTTCTAACCTCTTCATATTCAATTTCACAGATTAATTATTCAGGATTGTTGATTTTTTTTAAACTGTATGTTTTTTTTCTTCATATTTTTCTGTTCCAGTTGCTGGGATTTTTTTTATTCCATGCAAGTGCAACAGCTGGCCACTCATTGTGGTTTGTGCTCTGATCCTTTCTGTAATTTTTTTCCCCTCCTGATCCAGACTTTCTTAATTTTTTTAGTTCTCTAGTCTTTCTGACAGTTTCAACAATTTTCTTTGGACACTGACTGATTTTTTTGTACTCATTTTGTAGCCCAGTCCATGTGCTTGACCAAGGCTGAGGACTTGTTGTAGACATAACCCAAATGCTTTTGAGGAATATTTTTTTTGTTCAACCACTCACTAACACTGACTGTATGAATCATTCAAGTATAAGAAATGTACCTCCCTCGAGGCATGAATCAGCGTTGTGTCTAAACATAATTTAAATTGGTATTTTTAGTCTCTTTGTTACTAGCATCATTTTCTTTAGTTGTATGTATGACAAATGTCAAAGATAACACATGTTTAACGCAGTGTTTGATGTTTCCCAAAGAACTGTTTGCTGAAAACTTGGAAAATCGTTAATACTGTGCAGTGTGCCCCTAAAAAAATCTGGGCAATCTGGGGCAGTGGAGGACAATAAAAAATGTGACAGGCATAAAACGATTTACAGCTAATCAACAGAAAGAAAGACCAGGACCTAAGAGATGTATCTTGTCCTTCAGTTGATCAATCTACTGTTTGCTGAATCTTCATCAGAAATGTTCTCAGTGGCTGTCATGAAGGGAAACAGGGGGGGGGGGGGGGGGGGGGGGGGAGGTTGGAGTATGCCAAATTACACAAGAACTGGGCTGAAAATCAATGGAAACAGATCTTATGTTGAGATGAAACGACTTATTATTATTATTATTATTATTATTATTATTATTATGAATGTAGAAAGGTTCTGTTAGATTTTGATCCACTAAATCGTCTGATTGGGAACAGCTTCATTTTTCAGCATTCTGATGATCCCAAACAGACTGCTAGTGCACTCAAAAAAAATATTTAAATAAAAAAGAAAGGCACAAGAAAACGTTATCAGTCCTGGATTGATCTCATCAATATCGACTGAATATTATCCAGTAACTACTGGATAATAGATTAGATGAGTGCCAACCATAAGAAATACCGGAGTGTACTACATATCCCAGGGAGCCTCGGGTCTAACTGGGTCTAACTGCACAAACTGACCCCAGAGCCGCTGAATGGAATTCATTCAGCGGCTCTGGGGTCAGTTTGTGCCGTATCCAGGAAGTCGTCTGTGGTTGCCAAGGAAACTTTTGCTTGCGAGCCCTCAGTTGTAGGTTTGAATGTAAATGTATAGACTATCTAGTGACACAGACGGGAAAATTCTGCAAAAGGTGATATATATTCTTATCATAGATATAATATTATATTTCCGTATACACCAACATGTAGCTAGGGTACATGCCGCTTTATTTAGCGCTACTTAGAATATCTGGCTGTAGAGAAGGTACTGCTCACTGCTTCCCTTTTGTTTCACAAGCCGTTTTGGTGTTTTCAATATAACTTTATGATTGTTTATTTTATACAGCGTGAGGCATGAGTTACTGTCATGGGTCTGTGCCCCACGGGGTCAGGTCTGGTACAGCACGGGTCCTGGTGACTGAGCTGAGTGGTTCAGGCTCCATCAACCCAACTCCTGCAAGTAAACCCTATGAGGACTCTGAAACACCAGTGGAATTTTATCTCTCCCCGGAGAAGTTGGTAGGTACCTTTAAATACAGTTAGTATTTATCACCGTTATAAACCTCTTATCATGTTGTTTATACGAATATAATATACTATATATATAATATACTAGTGAAAGCATTTAGTTAGTTTAGCATAATTCTAAATTGACAATAGCAAATGTTAGCATCTGGATAACATCTACCATATACATCTTGCCTGTATTATAATGCCTATTTTACTGAAATAATTCCGTTAGTGTTGTCTCTTATACTAATTAAAATCCTCTTTGATTTTTGCTTAAAAAGATTATGTTTGAAACTGAAATTGGGCAAAAAAAATTCTTCAAAGATTTTACATCAAATCAAAGTCATGTTTGTTAATCGTAGCTACAGAATGATACAGACTACATAAAGTAAAGAGACAGTGCCCTTCTGCCCAGGTCAGCTTCTTATTCTCCTCCTACAGAAATTGCTGTGTGGCACACAAGACCTCTCTAATGTGACCTCACTGGAGATCTGTGTAGACACTCAAGAAAACACACTTGGTAACTTTGGTAAGACATATAACATGTCACTGATTAAATACAGTACTGTGCACTGTGCAAGTCTTGAGGCACCCTTCATTCGGTTATATTTTGCAAGAAATATGGGAAATAGGTGCAGTGATTCATTGAAGTATGTGCAAATATACACAAATATACACCATAATCAGCATTTGTAATAATCTAACAAGATTTGGTCTACCAAAGTCAGTATTTAGCATGACCACTTTTATTCTTCAACACAGTCTCAACTCTCTTACGCAAGCTTTCTTGTCATTTCTTTAAGTAGTCTTCAGGGTTCTAGAAGGACATTTCAAAGCTCTTCTTGGGAGTTTGGCTGCGTTTTGTTCTGTTCTCAGTCAACACGATCCCACACTGCTTAGGTAATGTTGAAGTCCGTGTTCTGGAGAGGCCATGGCATGTTTTTCTATCCAGGTATGCTTTTACAGCAGTGGCAGCGTGTTTGGGATCATTAGCATGCTTAAACATGAAGTTGTTGCAAATACAACACTTTTTAGATTGTGATCAAAATTGGCCCATATTGGTCTTTCACTGGCTTAAATGCAGCTCCAAACCATGACACTGTGTTTTACAGATGTCTGTAGACATTCACTGTTCTACCTCTCTCTTGACCTTCTCCATACATATTGATGATGACTTGAACCAAAAATGTCCAATTTGTATTTATCACTCCACAAGATCTGTTGCCACTAATTTTTTAGTCCATTTTTTTGTGTAATTTTGCTGGACTTTTTTTTTCTAATTTCTTAAATACATGACTTGTTGATACTGTTCCTCTGCTGTAGTTATTTTGCGGCTGTCAAACTGTGTTATCTTTTGTAGACTCGACTAAACAAATGAATTGTTACTGTGACAGGCAGCTTGTAAAAAAGTCCCTAAATATAGAAATTAAAATTGGTTCTTTTCTAAATTGTCTGTTGTGTAAGTTGTGTGCAGACACAAAACTAGTTCACCTCTTGAGTTAGGTACCTTTTTTAGTTGTTGAATGATTCATAGGTCAGTGTTAAGTAGTTTAACTAAGAAAATGATCAAGTACAAAGACTGTACTGAAAATAAGTAAAAAACACAGCCAGTGTCCCAAGAAAAACTTCAGAAAGCTTAGAGACCTGTTGTTCAAGAATAATTAAATACAACAAAGTCTGGTTCCTTGAAGACAAAATACAAACAAATGAGGAATGGCTCAAGACTTTTGCACAGTACTGCAGCTGAATATGTAAAACAGTAAAACAATAGGTGTCTGTTTGTATGTGCACTTATTAGAACTAACTGTTAGTCAGCATCAGTGGTGTTATTGTTTTCTTTGTGTAGCCAAGGCTACAAAAATACAGTAACTTTTATCTCATTTAAGTTCAGTTAAATTAACGAGCAATGAGAAACTGTTAACACAATTTACAGTAATGATTCATAACAGATACTTGTAATAATCACAACACAGAACGAGCAGACAGTCATAAATTTCCACACCTGATTACCTCACAGGTGTGCCAGCCATCATTAGATAATGGTAGGGGGATATATTTACTATGACTGAGCTTTGTCCTCAGAAAAAATCCTAGATTGTGTAAGGCATGACAAACACTGTCTGTACATGTATGAGTCATGTTTTACTTGCCACTTCAGGGACGCTTTCTTTTACTTAAATGATGCTGAACATCTGATTAGCAAATAAATCAGGTGATAAGAACGAAACCATGTTAAAATGACACCAGTGTTACATGAAAATGAGAAAAATAGTTTTGTTTAACTAATTTTCTTGCAGGTGTCTACTTGCCTGGATTAGTGCAGCTAAAAATGAACAACAGCAGGATCCTGTCAGTAAGGTAAGTAAGACAAAAATAGTATCTTTTTCTTTACTTCAAAGTTTGTATTCCTGAGAAACAAATTTACAAAGTATAATAATTTTTAGATTTCCAAGATGATACTGATGCATCTGGTCATTTTTATCTTATTTTATACATGTTTCCAAAATAGGAAAACCCACATATTTCCTTGAAGAGAAATAAATATAAGTTAACCCAGAACAGAAAAAAACCCCATAGTTTAGTGAATGCTGTTGTGGTTTACTCTGTCATTACAGGAAGTCAAAAGTTATGAGCTTACCCAAAGAAGTATAGTATGGCTATAGTGACAAGGTTTTGAAATAGGGACTTCCAATATTTATGTGTGGAAGATGCTTGTTGCAACTTGTAAACCAGACACCATGGAGGTGAGACCTGTGTACAGCTTTAGAGATACACAGAGAACAGGTTAAACCACCTTTCTCACAATAGGATACAGAGGGGTTCAGGTACTATCAGATTTCAAAATCATGCATTTGATCCTCAGAAAGAGACAGGGAATATCTAAAGTTTTTCCTAGCTTGTCCAGTGATCATAGCTACAGCTGTTTCATCAAAAGTATATTGAAGCAAAGCTACAAATAGTTGTCACAGTAAGTGAGATGGAGAGAATATTTTTTACCATTACTGTGCAAAAGTCTTGACCCATCTCTCATTACTTTATATTTTGCTTCTCACGAGACAGATTTTCTTGAATGTGGTCTATTTAAATAAATTATAAACAATAGGTTATAAAGTCTTGAAAAGGTTTAATTTAGACATCGGCAGTTTTTCACTCATTTTCAGTCCCAAAAATGCACCCAACTGAAGGAATGAATGTGAATGTTGTGCACATAACAGAAAGTTTAGCGAAGGAAGAATTTTTGTATCTGTAGACACTCTGTTAGTAGCAGTCTGTCACAAAAAACATAATCCGTTCCCAGTTCTGTAGTTGTATCTATGAGCAGATAATAAAAGATACCAAAAGATAACACAAGCAATAAAGTAATATATTTGAACCACCAATGTGATTCCCAAAGAGCTGTTAGCTGAAAACATGGCATATCTAAACATGGTGGGCAGTGTGTCTTTATTTAAAATAAGGCAATTGGACAATGACACAAGTGTTACATGAAAATGAGAAAAATTGTTTCATTTATCTAATTATCTAATAATCAATATTTATGGAGGAGAACAGGAGAGATGTACAAGAGTTAGTGTCTATAGCCATCTGTAGAACACTGTGGAGGGCTCTGTCATGGTTTGGAGCTGCGTTTCAGCCAGTGGTGTTGGAAATCTCCCCAACACTGAAAGTGTTACAATCACAGAAAAGCACCATCTACCTTGCAATGCCATCTGAAAATTGCTGGATTGACAACAGCTTCATGTTTCAACACGCCAGCGATCCCCAACACACTGCCAATGCAATAACTGCAACACTGTCAGTCATGGATTGGCCTCCCCAGGTATAACAGACTGTATTTATGTTCATTTCAATAAATCCCTGCACCTAATTTTAATTTTTCCTAGCAGAATATAATAAAATGAAGAGTACTCTCAGACTTTTGCACAGAACTGTACACAGAGATAGATAGTGAACTGTCTGCTCCACCCCGAGAGCACCAGAGCAGAGCAGAGTCAGCCGGACATGCACTGGCTCTGATAGCATTTCCTGCTTTGGGTTGTGGGAATTGTAGTGGAGTTGGTGTTGTAGTGTAAGGTACACTGACTGAAACTATTGTGGAAAGGTTCAGGCAGGGAGGAAAGCGGGAGACAGTGAACAGGACATAATTTTCACGAAGAGAAAGGAGCTGCAAGCTTCAGTAGCCAAGAAAGTATCCTTTTTTTAGCCATGATTATGTAACTCTCTTTCCTGCCTCTAAATCAAGTTTGTGTTATTTTGTCTCCCTAGAGACTTGGGAACCACCATCTCCCAACTGCAGGTGCTATGGATGTCTCGGTGCTGCCTACGAGATCTAGATGGGATTACTACTTTCTGTGCTGTTACGGTAGACTTTATAGGTTACAGGTGGCTTTGTAGGAACTATTCAGGAGCTTGGTAGCTTCTTTCTTTTCTCTTTTTGCAAATGTGTACGGAACAAAAAATAAATTGTGTCAAGGATTTTTGGATACATTTCAAATAGGCCTTCATACCTCAAACATTAATTTCCATTTGTCATAGTACCTGAGTGACCCATTTTTTCCCAAATCATTTCCTCGTTTTTGCGGCAAATACTGAACGTGCCTAGGTAGTAACATATGATTCAAGTAATTGAACTTTCGCTGTTTAAAACGTCCAACTGTCTGTGGCATGGGACGATACCACAGTGTGACTTGGGTCCAACATGTTTTTTTTCTTTAGTGCATTTTCCTTCTGCTGGTTCAGTTCATTAATCACACATTTTCTACCACTTAACACTTATTTCCTGTCCTTCTTCTCAGGAGCTGTACTTGTCCTATAACAACGTGTCAGACCTGAGTCAGGTTGGCATGCTGGAGAACCTGCAGCTGTTAGATCTGGAAGGGAATGACGTGGATGATTTAGTCCAGGTTCAGTATCTCAGTTTATGTAGCAAACTGGAGAGACTTACCCTGGAGGGAAACCCTGTCTGTTTACGCCCAAACCCTACATCAACTCAGGTATGAGTATTATGCGATGTGTTTGTCCTTTGCAGTTCAGACTTTAAGCAGATGCTCCTATTGCGATTAACATACCCAGTACATCTTGAAGCAACCACCACAGAGTGGTGCAATGCTCAGAGTGGCAGTCTGGCAAAAGATAAAACGAAACCAAGAATGGTTGCAGCTGAATAGAGCTTGAGCAAGGAGCTGGGCAGAGTTCCTGAAAAGGAAGTGTTGTATTCATTTGATGTTGTAAATGCCAACTTGCAAATGCAACTTGTGGTTCTAATCGTTCAACAGTCTCGCCTGTGCTGGCTGTCAGCCCTGAAGACAGATAATCTCTAAAATGTAATCAGTTTGTGCTGAGACATGAGAGCATGTGTGCGATCGCAACTCTCTGTATGTGGGTCCTTAACTCAACAGAAACACTCTGCTAGAGCAGGAGACATCAAAATACTCAAAAATAATTAGACATAACATACTGTTGAAATAGTATATATGTAAACATCAATGCTTTATTTTTATGTTAAGGTGCATTTTTTGGTTTCTGTGACAAAGCCTTAAACAGCTTATCATGGGCCAAGTCAGTGAAACTGATTGTAGCTGGGTACACGGCTGAAGCTGCAGTGAGCTGAGTTTTTTGGGCCACTGTGAATGTGTTTATTTACACCCACCAGCAGAGCATTAATTAAGAAACTAGGGCAATGAGGAGAGATGCTGAGCTGAATATGCATTAGGCCCGTGCTTTGTAACGACTGAGGGGGTTCTTGGGTTTACTCCCTTGCCAAGTGATCACTCTTCTTGCGCTCTGTCTTTCTCTCACTTCCTCTTTTTAAAAACTCATTCTCCTCCTCTTTTCTCTCATTTTCTTGCTTTTGTTTACAGGCCTCTCACACTCTCCTTTTCATTTTCTGCATCTGTGTGGTTTGGTGAAACCAAAGCGAGGCCAGCGATTCACTGGCCTCTCTCTCGCTCTCTGCTCTCTTCCAAATGATAAAAGTCTAGAATTTATAGCAAATAAATAATTTATTTATTTGCAAGACTTTACAGACGCTAGCTGTTATGAGCTGGGATCAGCTTATGCTGTCTGGCACCCCCTATTTAAAAATACCACGTATTATTAAAAATGTCACTGTTGCAAAAAAATGTGATCTTGAATCTTGTCGTACACCTTAGCTCTGTCATTTTCTCTTGTTTCGTTCCTCCTGCCCAGATGGCAGACTACAGTTACCGGGCAGCGGTGAGGGAGCTGGTCCCTCAGCTGCGTTACCTTGATGATGTAAAGGTGGAGGAGGACAGGCTTAGCTGCTGTACCACCATGGGAGAAGACTGGGACATTCTCAGAAACTCCATTAGAGATTCTAACTCCTTTTATCCTGCTGGTGATGGTGTGTGTGTGTGTACTGTTTTAAATCCATCAACATGGTCCAGATATTCAGATGACGATTTAACAAACACCTCACTTTTGTCTTTGTAGAGGAGGCAACCGACAGTGTACGTCCTTACAGCCGACCCAGTTCAGCCACATGCCCTTCTCCCAGCTTCTCCGGTGTCTGGGCCATGTCATCGTCAGGCACCAGACCACACTCAGGCTCAAGACTCATGTCAGCGATCAGGCCTGGAGTTCTCTCCCCTTCTGGATCCAGACCTGGTTCTGCAGACTCAGATCTGGCAGTAGTGGAAGCTGAAACCAGCAATCTGACTCACAGTTAGGCACTCCTGTGGTTGATCTCATTAGTCTTAGTGCCATTTCCATTTTATTTTGATTAGCATTACTCTGTGCAAGTGAACTGTTGGAGCAGTAAAAACAATCTTTGCTCAACAGTGCCACCAAGAGGACTTAATTGTGCCATGAAATAATGACAGTTTCAATCACTGATGCCTGTTTTACTCTGTCAATTTTTGAAGGAGCGGGTAACATCATCTTCTGTGGGAACCCAGTCCAGGCTATTCGAGCAAAGCGACAAAAGTTAAGGGTAAGTAGCAACAAAGTCCTGCAATGCAGTGGAGAAAATTATTTGATCTCACTTAATAAATTATGAGATAAATCCATACACCACACGCTGTGATCCATATACATGAGTTATTTCTGTCTCGCTGTTCCCCATAAAACAGAGTCTTCATTGTCCACTAAGAGGAACAGCAAGCTTTATGAGCTTTGACAGGCCATTATGAATGCCTGGCACCAGCAGCTCGTCTCTTTAATGTCATGTCAGTATAAAAAGAATCAGCTAATTATTATCAGGCAGACAAACAACCTGAGAGGACAAGCATAGTGAGGGGTGATGGAAATGTGAGAAGGGTTGTGTCAGAAGAAGTTGACAGACGGGGCTATCACTGTCACCACCCTCTGATCTGTTATAACTGGCATAAATACACCCCACCACTGTCACTCTGCATCTTATTTATACCTTTCTGTCTCATTCAATCTGCCCTTGCTGTGTTTGTTGTTCCTCACTGTTTTTGCTATCCATAATTAATATGCTCTTAGGCCTCTATTACTTTAAGTTTCCTACCATCATCTATTACCACTCATGCTTGTTGTGCCTCTCTACTGTCTGATAGACAGCACCCACCAGGTCTACTTTCACCCCCCGAGACATTCCCATTCACGTACCAGAACACACATATGACCTCGAGGAGCCTGATCTGACAGAACGTGCTGATGTCTTTGCAGAGCTCAGAGCTTGGAAGGAACAGCATAGCAGGTATTACATGCTGAATTACTTTTTTTTAAAACACATACATGTGAAAAATAATAAAAGCTACATTTGAATCTATATCTTGCCATTGCTGACCATGCAATAGATTAATTGCATATTAAAACAGTTGTCCATTGAATACCATCAGAGGGCTGTGGAGGATTCCACAAATACAAAGCCTCTTCACAGCCAGTTAAAATCGCAGAAGCTGTCGATGTGGCTATGTCTGAAGACTTGTATGCACATAAAACTAAATATCATCATTCTTTGTTTCAGACGTCTTGAGGCCATAGCGAAAGACAGACTGCCACAAATCTTGTCCATTCAGCACTCTGATGATGAAGAAGCCCGTTGTGATGAGGAAGAAGATGGCTGTGGTGCTATGAGGAGTGACAGCAGTAATGAAGAACATGAAGAGGAGAAAAAGTGTGACAACCAAGATGCAGCCTCAGTAGATTTCTCTTTCCAGTCTCTTTCCCCAGGTGAGAACTTTGTGAAGTTATTTATAACTTCACAAATTATAAATAAGGCTGTACAGAATAAAAGCAGTAATTGTAATGTCTGATCTTTTTGTAATGTAAAGAGAAAAATAACTGAATTATTTCAATTATTCTTATTGTTTGTTTATTTTTAGATCTGCTTCCCAGAAAAAACTTACCCTCAGATATGGCTCGACTGTCGCTGGTCCCCAAAACCGCAGTGTCCCCTTCTCCTCCTCTCAAAGGCAGTGCAACTGCTGTTGATTTGAAACCGCAAGGGATCCGTGCACGGAGGCTTCACCTTAGCCAGGCCAGACCACAATATTTACCTGAATTCAGCAGCGCCTTTGAAATATGTAGGACTTCAGGAGATACAGACCTGCAAATGAGTGTGCCTCCAATGACTCTGCCTGCACCCATACCGCACCCACCTCCAACAGCTGCTCCAAGTGAAAGGCTGAAGCATTCACGGTATGTCATTATATTCAAATAGTCAGATTCAAAACAACACATTTTGTTGTAAAATGTTTAGTTGAGTTTTGTAAATCAGTGACATCACCATATTGTGATCTCAACCTGGTCAGTGGAATGTGGACATTAAAAAAGATCTCTATCTTTTAGTGTGAAGATGGACTCTGGTGAGCAGCCAGGCCAGAAGTGTGAGATATCCAAAATCCTCAAGAGACCAGCAATAACTCGCCCTCACACAGCCAGGGCAGCTTTACAGAAACATCACCAGCACCACATACTCCAGTCCTGCAGAGGGAGCTCACAGCCAGATTGACTGTTGACTGTCTCCTGTCAGTATGACTGCTCTTAACTGCTCAATTAAATGGGGTCTTTCCCCTTTTTCAACTCATCACTCAGCCGTATATTGATTTGTCATAGTTTACCACCATCGTTTCTTTTTCTCTGTTTTTTTAAGAACTGAAGATACTGTTATTGTTCACCAGTTCAACAGCATCCAGTGCTCACGAAGCTCACAGCACAAACAGTACACTGTAAAAAGAATAACCCTATTAAAATAAAATAAAAAAATGATGTCCAATTGTCACATCCAAAATATTTGACTTCATAGAATCCAAATTGAGTCACTTGATATGACCTGATACTTTTATGTTGATATAAACAATATTACTAGACTTGACTGAAACTTTAAATTTTGCATTGATCCAAATTGATTTTTTTTACATAGAACCATATTTTAATTATTGAACCAAGCTAATATATTGAAATTTAACCAACCTAATGTATTCACATCGAACCAAATTAACATGAACTAATATGTTTGTGTTGAAGCCAGGTAATTGATTTACATATATTCAAACTATATTTTTTACATTTCATTTTATTTCAGTTCAAAAATGCTCTGCATTTCCTATAAAAAACAAGACAGTTGGCCAACCAATATCTCGGGGTCTTGTTCGCGAGTGATGGGAGAAGGGAGCCGGAGATCGACAGACGGATTGGGGCTGCGGCTGCAGTAATGCGGACGCTGCACCGGTCAGTCGTGGTGAAGAGGGAGCTGAGTGTAAAAGCGAAGCTCTCAATTTACCGGTCGATCTACGTCCCTACCCTCACCTATGGCCACGAGCTGTGGGTAGTGACCGAAAGAACAAGATCGCGGATACAAGCGGCGGAAATGAGCTTCCTCCGAAGGGTGGCTGGCCTCTCCCTTAGAGATAGGGTGAGAAGTTCGGCCATCCGGGAGGGGCTCAGAGTAGAGCAGCTGCTGCTCCACATCGAAAGGAGCCAGCTGAGGTGGTTCGGGCATCTGACAAGGATGCCCCTGGGCGCCTCCTGGGTGAGGTGTTCCAGGCATGTCCCACCGGGAGGAGGCCCCGGGGCAGACCCAGGACACGCTGGAGAGATTATATCTCTCGGCTGGCCTGGGAACACCTTGGTGTTCCCCCGGATAAGCTGGAGGAGGTGGCTGGGGAGAGGGAGGTCTGGGCCTCTTTGCTTAGGCTGCTGCCCCCGCGACCCGGCCTCGGATAAAGCGGATGAAGATGGATGGATGGATGATTTTATTTCAGTTCAAAAATGCTCTGCATTTCCTATAAAAAACAAGACAGTTGGCCAACCAATTATTTCAAAATTATTTATTGTTCCAAACCATTTTAACTATAATCAATAGAGAGGATTAGTAATATACAGATTTAGTGCTACGGCAGAAATGATTAGAGAAATGTTTGTTTTATAAAACCTGCAATCTTTTGAAAACCGTTGGATATTTTCCTTTACTGAGACAAAACCTCTCACACCACAGAACTGCTCTTAAATAGACTCTTAAAATATCGAAGAGACCGTAAGTGCACATCTCAGGATGCTCTATAGAATTTTTACAAATACAGCCCTGTGCTGTTTAGCTGGAAAGATGTAAAATATGAACTTCCACGAAGACTACCTGCAGTGATGGTAAAGTTCCTGATGTTCAATGTGTAATAGTCTCATATTGTCACTTGAGGGCACTGTGTGTAAATATTAAATCAGAAAATGAATCCTTTGCTTCAACCACACTGAGCAAGCAATCCTTCAAACCTACCACCTTGACATGTGACATTCATTATTTTTTTTGTCTGTTTGACTACACTTACGGCTGGGGTTACCTCCATGCTACAGTAGTGCATGCTACAGTATTTGCCATTTAAATGTACAACATACAAGCATATTTCATATTTTACTGATACAGCAATGCCGCAATTGAATGAAAAAAAAAATCAAGTCCATGTAGAGTTTATATGTTTTAACTATGATATAATCTTTGTTTTCCAAGTGCTATGGAGAATTACCCATCGCCTGCACTGTGACGGTCAATCTCAGACTCATTTGTTCTGAGAAACAACTGGAACTAACAACACTGCATTTGTGGAAATGAGGGCCAGAGTGGCAGCCTAATTCCTTAGTGGTTCTTAAGAGCAAATTATGCCGGGACAAGTTTGTTTTGAAGCCATCACAATAATTATAACATGGAACTTCATTTCAAGGAAACCCCGACAACCAGCACAGTGATGTCTCCAAATTTGCCCCGTGTTTTGTACGAACACCTGACATAAGCACACACATACAGCAGGACACACAGGTTAGAACGCGCGTCCCATATTTGTGTCTGTCGTGCGTCACTTATGTCCACAGAAACAGGATGTAAATAAATGACTCAAAGTACAAAAAAAGAACCACAGGATAGTATTGCTAATATTTCTGACCACAGTGCTGGTTTAAGAGATGTACATGCTCTTAAAGTAGGAATTTATGTATGTTTGAACATGTAATTGCCTACAGCCATCCAGCTGTTATGTAACACGTTAGTTCTTTTCTTATTTTCTAGCAGCACTTTCCATCAGGCAGCCACCCCATCTTTTCACATAACTGCTTTGTCTATAGGATTGTTTAATTTTCTCACACCCTGTCAGGCTTTTGTAGCCACACTCCCATCACTCTGGATGCAGGTAGAGGAGAATGGAATTAAATGCAACGCCTTTTATGGTGGGAAAGTGGGATGGTGTCCACCTACTCTGTCTGAGCAGTCTTGTAATTTATTCAAAAGGATCATTCTCCTAGCTTGTCAAGACTAGAGACGTAACCTGGCCTCTTCTTCACTCACTCAGTTATTACCAAATGTTGTCAGAAACCATAAAGGTGTGTTTCTATCTAATGTTTAGGGGTGGTAAACACTGTGGAAAAAAACCCAACAAGAAAATAATTAAATAATTTTGAAGTTAATTTTTTATGTAAAAGTAAAAAAAATTATCCAAAACCTATTTTATTCACAACAGAACATTGATAAATATCCGATGTTTAAACTGAAACAACAAAGTTGGAACAGGCTTTGCTGACTGCTGTATAGCAGCCTTCCTTTTTTAAGACAACAATCTGCAAATGTCTGTAGACTGAGGAGACCCGTTACTAGATTTTTAGATGAGGAAAGGTTTTTTTTCCCTATATAGAATTCTTGCTGCTCAATACTTTTGGATATTTCTGTTGGTTAAAGGTCTGGACTACAGGCGGGCCAGGTTCAGCACCCGGACTCTTCTACTACAAAGCCATGCTGTTGTAATAGTATGTAGCAAGACAGTTAGTAGCATCGCCCTGCTGAAATATGCAAGGCCATCCCTAGAACTTAAGATGCCATCTGGTTGGGAACTTATAGTTCTTTAAAGCCTGGATATATCTTTCAGCATTTATGGTGTCATTGCAAAGCTACCAATTCCACAGACACCCATGCACTCCCGTAACATCAAAGATACAGGCTTTTGAACTGAGCAAATTGGGTTGTACATGTACTAAAAACAACAGATTTATTTGCCCTTAACGTCAAAAGACATGGTGCTTTTCTAAATTTAAAACCCCCCTCTTTAGAGTTGCATCATATATAGTACCAATGTACAAAGAAAACTGAATCATAAACTTGTTAATTATAAAAATGTATAAGATTATTCAGAAAGTTCTAAAAGAGAATCAAGTAGACTTCAAGAAAAAATGCTCCTGTCTGCCGCTAATACACCCACACAATAGACTTTACACATACAGTATTTGTCAACAGTGAAGTGGAGCAGCACATACTGTATGTCAGCACATGCCATGAATACTTATAATAATAAGTTCCAGATGTGGTGAATAGGACCCAGGTACTTTAGGTTGTAGTTACATTCTTCAGAATACTATCAAAGCCGCACCTTCTTGCTGTAATTGCTGTAAAAAAAATGTCCAAATAAATTAACGGAAAATTGATAGTGAAAATGAGGTATTATGATAATATCATCGTGTTTTGACTTGAGACGAGTCACTTTTTCTATCAGGCGTTGGAACTGGAAATACCTACATGAGTTCAGACAGGTCTGGGAGACGCCATTTGTACAGTACCACACGATTCTGCCGCGAGGAACATTCCTTTGTAAGATATTTAGGTTTCATAACTCATTTTCCACTGACACCTTTACAACCAAATGCAGACATGCTGTCCATAATGGCAAACAAAAGGCATGAACACAATAATTATTCCTTTACATTTGCAGGTGTTTAATTTGAATTTAACTTGATCTGTATGGTAAAAATACATTCTATTCAATTCAGGTTTACAACAACAGTAACCTCAAAGTACTTTATACTGTAATTTAATTCAATTCAGTTTTATTTATACAGTGCCAAATCACAACAACAGTCACTTCAAGGTGCTTTATATTGTAAGGTAGACCCTACAATAATACATACAGTGAAAAACCCAAAAATCATATGACCCCCTAAGAGCAAGCACTTTGGCGACAGTGGGAGAGAAAAACTTCCTTTTAACAGGAAGAAACCTCAGGCAGAACCAGGCTCAGGGAGGGGCGGGGCCATCTGTTGCGACCGGTTGGGGTGAGAGAAGGAAGACAGGATAAAAGACATGCTGTGGAAGAGAGACAGACGTTAATAACAAGTATGATTCAATGCAGAGAGGTCTATTAACACATAGTGAGTGAAAAAGATGACTGAAAAGGAAAAACTCAATGTATCATGGGAGTCCCCCAACAGCCTATGCCTATTGCAGCATAACTAAGGGAGAATTCAGGGTCACCTGGTCCAGCCCTAACTATATGCTTTAGCAAAAAGGAAAGTTTTAAGCCTAATCTTAAAAGTAGAGATAGTGTCCGTCTCCCGAATCCAAACTGGAAGCTGGTTCCACAGAAGAGGGGCCTGAAAACTGAAGGCTCTCCCTCCCAGTCTACTTTTAAATACTCTAGGAACAACAAGTAGGCCTGCAGAGCGAGAGCGAAGTGCTCTAATAGGGTGATATGGTACTACAAGGTCATTAAGATAAGATGGGGCCTGATTATTTAAGACCTTGTATGTGAGGAGCAGGATTTTGAATTCAATTCTGGATTTAACAGGGAGCCAATAAAGAGAAGCCAATACAGGAGAAATCTGCTCTCTCTTTCTAGTCCCTGTCAGGACTCTTGCTGCAGCATTTTGGATTAGCTGAAGGCTTTTCAGGGAATTTTTAAGACATCCTGATAATAATGAATGACAGTAGTCTAGCCTGGAAGTAATAAATGCATGAACTAGTTTTTCAGCGTCACTCTGAGACAGGATATTTCTAACTTTAGAGATGTTGCGCAAATGGAAGAAAGCAGTCTTACATATTTGTTTAATATGTGCATTGAAGGACATATCCTGGTCAAAAATGACTCCAAGGTTCCTCACAGTGTTACTGGAGGCCAAGGTAATGCCATCCAGAGTAAGAATCTGGTTAGATACCATAGTTCTAAGATAAAGTATTGGAAAAACCCCTAACAATCAAGTGCCCCCCGATGAGCAAGCACTTTGTGACAATGGGAAGGGAAACTCCCGTTTAACAGGAAGAAACCTCTGGCAGAACCAGGCTCAGGGAGGGGCAGCGATCTGACAGGACCGGTTGGGGGTGAAAGGAAAGAGAAAAGAAGAAAGAGAAGACAAAAGAAAACAAAGCATAGGAAGACGGACCAAACACACTAAGGGAGAGAGAAGATAAAATTATAATGACATGTTGCAGAGGTATATAAACACATGGAGAAGAAGTGCTCTGTGCATCACATGAAGTCCCGCAGCAATCTGAGCCAATATCAGCATATCTAAGGGATGGTTCAAGGGCACCTGATCCTGTCCTGACTAAGCTTTATGAAAAAGGAAAGTTTTCGGTTTATTTTAAAAGTAAAGACACCTGTCTCCCAAATCCAAATAGGGAGTTGACTCCACAAGAGAGGGTTCTGGTAGCTAAAGGCTCTGCCTCCCAATTTAGAATCTCTAGAAACTACAAGCAAGCCTGCATTCTGATAGTGCACTGTGGGCATAATATGATAGTATGAGGGCCTGAAGCATTTGTATTTGTCGAGAAATTCTGGATTTACAGGGGAACCACTGAAGAGTGGTTAGGAGAAAGTCACGTTGTGTATGAGAGAAAGTCACATTACGTAAAGCTGCTGAAACGTGATTTCTTTGTCATTGCCTTTTTGCAATATAAAACGTAAGATAATATAGATTAAAAACAGCAGCTTCACACTGCACGGAGAGAGTATATCAGGAATGATGACCTAAGGCACTGCTTTGAGTCACTGTTTTGCAATCTTAAATTGGCATACTGGAGCTATATAGCGCTTACCACTCATTGTGTTTCAATGCCGTGTGTTCAGAAACTTTGAGCAGAGGCAACAAGGATTACCTGATGTGCAAGAGAGAGTCTTAAACAGACCGATATTCATTAGTGGGTTTTTTTTTTGTTTTTTTTGCTCAAACTGATGTGAATGAAACACTTAGGCTAACATTCACAGACCTAGATTTTGTCTTTATTTTGAAACAGTAATTATTAATAACTGTAACAGCAGTTATAATGTTAACTGTTACAATTAATTTGGCAAAAAATCTATATACTCAGTAATACTCAGTAATATTGTTGTTCTACATGTTCTTGAACCAACAAATACATTCTTTTAATTAAATGAATAACAATCTTATGTAAGATCAGTCATGGGTAACAGTCAATATTCATGCATTACATAGATACTGAAGAGATTGTGATGTAACACAATCAGTTTAGTCAGAAAAATATCTATTAATAGTGCCAACTTCCTCTTGTCAGATCAAATCAGATTTGTTTGAGGAGGAGAGAGGTGATTTTCAACTTCAAAATCATTAAAACTGCTGTTACTTACAATCCATTAAATGATCTAACAGTCTGAAGGACAAATGCTTTTCTGCTACATCCATCACGCTGTTTGTTGTGACTACCTAAAGCTACGTGTTGACACAGGTTAACTAGCTTTTTATCATAAAAAACAATGAGCCAATCCTAAAAGGCTTATTAGTGTTTGCTGCTGCCATGGAGACACAGCTCCAGGTTGTTCCTCCAAAAGTGGCGGTTAATCATTTGCCATTAGTCATTTCTATAAAAATGTGTATAAGTATGCATGGACGCACAGGGCATAGCCTGGGGTGGCACTGGCCCCACTTGTTGATGCCTTATCATATCAGTGCAACCATGGGTATCAATTAAAAAGAATGATAGGAAAGTGATAGCTCCCGCTTTCCTCTGGAAAACATTTTTATCCCCTTTCACTTGCCTTATTTTGAACTGGTATTTTACACTGGTATTTTTAAATTATTTGCTACTTTACACTGGTATTTTTAAATTATACCTTATCACTGTTGTTCCCAGATTTTGTTTTTCACAAATAAACATGTGTACTGTTGCTTTGTGATACAGGCTATCAATGCTTCATTTCACAAACACAAAGAGCTGTTCAAGGACGGCGTGGTGCATATACCTGTTTTTTTTAGAAAAGGTGTCGCATTGCAATTTTGCATTAATGTGAGTGGATTAAAGGAGTCAGTTTATATACAAGCATGTATATAAACAAATACAGATACATATAGGGGAAGAAGAAAAAAAAGCAAAGAGCGACGGTAACATTAAACAAAGACATTACAAGCATTACAAATTTTAATGTTTTTATCATTTATGTATGTGTTTGGCAAGGAGTAAAGTCAAGTAGATGAGGTAAAAAGCTTTTGAGTCAGTACACCATGTAAGATTTTTTTTTTTGTAGAAAAGTACAAAGATTTTGTTAGAAATAAAATAAACAATGTTTTTCCATGAAAGCTGTGCGTAAGTACAAGACCAAAATAAATGGGAGCAAGTCTCTAGAAAGGGCTCACAACGAGTGTTTTTCACAGGCTAAAACCTATGAATTAATTTGAAAGAGACCGCCTTCATTTTGTTTGTCATAAACAAACAAAAAAAGTGTGTGAAAGACCAAATTCTTCCCAAATTCCCTAACAAAATAACTCCAGTAAGAGATGACAGGAGGAACAGACGACAGATCACACCTTTGTGTGCGGTGAAGCAATTGTTAGGTGAGGTGTAAGGTGAATTGTTACTTCCTTACCTCGGAGCCATATTGCTTTGAGGCACAGGAGATCTTTACTCATTGATATTATTATAACTCACTTATTTTTAATGCAGATGTTCACGAGTTTTTGTTTATTTCCAATATAATTTTCGCTTCTGGGGAGGTACAACTCCCCAGAAGCATTGCATTTCACGTTATTTCATTTAATTTTTTCCACAAGCTTGTCGTTAAGACCTTTAATTTGAAAGGGCGAACCGGAAGTCGTGTAGTTTGCCTTTACCGGACTGGAGTGCGGACTTTTGCCCACAGTGAGCAGCTGGAAGATGAGATGAAGCACTCGACTGTCCGCTGAATTGAAAACGCCTGCTAACTCACTTGTAAGTTGTTTTCATTTCATTTCTTTTTCTTTTTTAAATCTTTGTTTAAATCAAGATAAAGTTGAACGGAAATGTTTTTTAAGACTGGTGGTAATGCAACAAGTGCTGGCAACTGAGCTCAGAGCACCTGCAGTATGGTGACAGGCTAACGATAAACTGGGATAAAAAATTTACCTACCCACTTTGTGGTGTTAATGGTCCACTTATGTTGATGGGAGCAGCTCCTGTGTAGGTTTAGTTGGATTGTTGCTATGTTAATATATTTTTATGTAAATAGATCAACTGAAGCTTTACAAATAATCGCTTAAATGATGTTTATACAGTACACTGAAGTTACTGGCAATGAGAAGAAATGTTATCATTGAACGTTATCATTTCACAAAGCTCCACGATGCTCATTGACTGCATATAGAAGATGGACGTAGCTCTCAGGTCTCAAAAATGAAGCCAATGCTAATGTGAAGTAAACATTCATTCCTTTGATTGGCCAGTAGGGGGCACTTCTCTGGTTGCCAGAAGACAGTTGAAGCGTTATAGAAGTCCATAGGAAAATGACCCTCTGCTTCCTTGCACAGTCACCTTAATGAACACTTTCCTAACAACACTATGCACTCAGTAACTAGTTTCAAATCATGCTGAATATGCAATTATGTCATAGAACGATTTGGGAATTAGTCATAACCTCTAATCTATTGATTTATTTTCCTGAACAACAAATTTTTCCAACATTATTTTTGTCTGCCAGAACATGATTTTTCATCTTTCCAGGTCTCAAAATACTGATTCATGTTTGTTAGCATCAACGTTATATAACAATATTTCAAGGAAATTTGTAATGTTTATATATACATTTTTTTTGTCAGCATAGAAAATTAATGCTGAAAAACTTTTTATTGAGTGCAGCCCAAAGGAAGCGGCATTTAGTAGTGCAAACAAAATGAAGGGCATTTTTATGTCCTTCTTTTTCAGTGAGTTACTGCCAGAGCACCAACCACTCCACCCACCAAACGGGTAACAGAATTCAAGCTGTCAATTTATTCAAGGCCGCCCAACAATATAGGGCAATAGCAGTGACACCGCAGAAGTCAAGTGTAAGCACAAAAGTAGCCTATGTAGTGATTTCCTGTGAAATTTTAAATAAAAGCATAAATAACTGATTAACACTTTAACAACAGCAATAAGTGAAGTAACTTAAGCCTGTAACTTTTAAGGAGATGCTCAGTATTCACACATACTCAAATGGAACTTGAAAAATATTTTCAGCCTGCGATGTTGTAATCTTAGTTGAGCTTTTTCACCAGTTCTTTAAAGCTGTGCTTTTCCACTGCGTAACCATGTCAGCAATTTACATGTTTGCTCTTCCTGTCAAAAGGAGTGCAACTAGCAAGTGCTTCAGCAATGCTCAGTTGAGTCATTTGTTTACTTTTGGGCCACACATTACCAGCTGCTCTCCTTGTAGCCTGGTTGCACATGACGGTGTGTTTTCGCCTCAGTTGGTGAAACAAGTATGTTTATTTTGTTTCCACCTTCAGCAGGAACAGATTTCTTGCATATTTCCATAGCGCTGTGTTTTGTTGGTGGTTGGTGAAGTAGTTCTCGTTTTGCTATAACGTCACTGGAGGTTGACATGCAGCTCTTGCTATCATACATGTCAGATGACAATGACTGGAATCATTAGGGACGGTATGGTATGGCATGACCATAGTGTCTATGTAGACTAAACATTTTTGATGGAGGTGCTGGCCATTGGTACACCTGACACGTTGACATATTTTCACACATCATTTGTATTATTTTTAAAATCTAAATATGTTATGTCAACACCAATCTGTAGTTGTCAGCCATTTTTTTTATTGGCCTACTGATGTATCTGTATTTTGTGCTGATTTACAATCTGCTTATTGTTTGGCTTGATAGATAATAATGAAAAGTACACATCACTTTTCCGCGTTATCTATTTCTTCAAATGTCTTTATCGACAGTCAAAACTCTAAAGGTCAATAAATGGAAAAGCAACAAAAATATTCATAAGTTGCTGATGCAAATAATTGATTTTATAAATATATCACATATATTTCTACCAAGTATTCAAAGTATACCTGTATACAAAGACGTTTATCAGTTTATTTACTTTTTATCTGTTATTTATGTTTGCCTAGCTATTCTGATGTGAGGCGTTTTAAGATTGATTATTTGTATTTGGTATTTGATTCTTCCTCGTATTGATTTCATGTATCTCCTCCACTTCTCATATGTTGTTTGTACTTCTCTGTCGCATCCCTCACACACCATGTTGTATTATATTGGCTTCTTCCTTCTTTTGAAAAAATAAAAACTTTCCCACTTCACTTTTTAAAACAATTGTTCAGCTCTGTAAACTGTTTTTGTTTCCTCTTCATGTTTTACTTGGAATCACTGAGTGAAACCGAGTACTGAGTGGTCTCCTTTAGTCCATTCAGATTAATGCAAAAGTGCAATGCAATGCCCTTTAACAAACTTTTTTTTTTTTTTAAACTTAACACCGTGCTTTGAAAAAGTTGGAACAGGTACATGCAGCACACTGTACTTTACAGCTCTTTGTGTTTGTGAAATGAAGGATAGACAGCCAGAAACGGTACGCTACACTGCAGATGTTAAACAGTGCATCAGATACTTTCTCCTGACAGATACAACAATCACCACAATACCAGTGCTCACTGATAAGTATTCTTCTATAAACAATCACCAGTATATGTCGGCCAGTAATTTACCCCCAGTTTAGTCAATTTTAAATTGAGGAATTTTATTTTTTAAATTTAATTGAGTCTGCTACCATATTTGACACAAAGCTTTGCATCATCTTGCAATTTCTGACTATTTGATAAGTAAATGTCAATTATCTTTTTCTCCTTCTTCATCTTTCGGCTGCTCCCTTTAGGGGGCCACCACAGTGGATCATCTCCCTCACATCAGCCTATCCCTACCATCCTCCTGTGTCACACCAACTCTCTGTATAGCCTTGTTCATTACATCTGTGAGTCCTTACATTTAAATTCCTCACTCTCGCCTCCAGACTCCTGCTTTTCCTTCTCTCTTTCAATCCAATAAGGCAGGAGAAAATAATCTCAAACTCACTCACATCATAGACTCTCGGGAGCAAATCCGCACGTGGATACTTTGTAATTACAACTTTTAATTAATTTAATTGAGAAAATGCATTCATATTTCTTCTGAATATTCATAGAAGAAAGTTATTAAGACTGTCGGTCACACACTTTTAGAAAGACTGACAAATAACTCAATGTGTCATTGTATGAATGGGTCAATCTTCAGGTATCTCCAAGCATATCACAAGAATCTGTGATAAGCCTAGAGCTACAATGTGTGTGCTATCTATTGATAAGCTGGTACAGGATTGTTAAGCCTCTGGCAGACCTCCCCATAACCTTTCTTTTTTTTTTTCATGACTGTCCATGCAGTTGATACCGGCGGCTCTGTCGTCTTCATTTGCTGAGGCTTATTGCTGTTATTGTGTCGCCATTCATGTTGTAGGGAGGTAATTGAGCCCCTTATTTCTTGCTAGATGCCTTTGGAGAATGAGACCTACCAGCCACAGCTGAAGCAGGGTAATTTAGTGTCACTGAAGCAATGTATTAAAAGGCAGATGATTGTGTTCAAGTGTTCACTATATTGCAGAGAGAGTGATGGATGTGTGATATCATCAGGGTAATAAACCATCTGCCTATCACTTGTAGACCATATTTGTCTCACTGCTTTGTAGGGAATTTACAGTTAGCTGGAAAGCCTCACTACAATTTACTTGACTATTCAGGGAGTGCATAGTAAAAAAAAAAAAATACAAACTAATTTTGAAGTTTAGGTTTATTAAAATGGTCTAAAGTGGAAACATAAATAAGTCATGACAACAATAAAATAAACAAATGTAAAAGTAGCTTTGAAAAGATTTTAGCTTAAAACAGCTGAATCCGTTTAGACTGAAGAATCGTTGGCCATTCATGCTCCGAGATAACACTAACCTGTGGGGGAGTGATCGTATCCAGCCCAAGGGGCAGGATAGGATCAGTAATAAGTTCTCCTGTGCACATGGATTTCAGATCACGCTTCAGTCATCTGTTGATATTGGATCAAATAAATCAACCTGAAAACGGATTTCTGCATCGCCACTTCCTACAGATGATGCAGCTTTGCTGGCTTCATTTGGCTCAGACATCTGCTGTGCTCTGGGGCTGTTTGTAAGTCGGGCGTATTGAAGTGTTTGAGATGATGCAGTTACCGATTTCCAAGTCTTCAAGCCTTTCGGTAAACACTGGATCGACTCCTTTGGGTTTTAAGAGAAGTACCTCCATGAGTGCTGTTAAGATGGAATCTTTTTTCTCCCAAGTTCCTAGTATTAATACTCAATATTTTTTCAGTGCAGTTACAAATTGTGTGTGTGTGTGTGTGTGTGTGTGTTTTTTGTTTTTTTTAATGGTCTATTAGTGTTTTCTTCTGATAATTGATTCATTTTTTTGCTATCACACAGTTACAAGCTATACACACTGTTAATGGCAATATTGTGTGTGTGGTGTTAAGTGGGGGTTCCTCAGATTGTTTCAAGTAATTCTAAATGCACTACTGAGCTGTTGGTAATGAAACCGGCACGAGTCCCTGCTGCTAGCACCACAACCACTGTTCAGTCATATTCTCAGCCTTTTTTTTTTTTTTTTATCCTTTTCTTCTGCAAGAGAGCAGCTGAAGCCAGTATCTTATTACATTGGGGGGGCATAGTAAACTGAGATGACTGAGAAAGCCCAAATTTTCCCTTTTCATGATTATAGTGGTCTAATGATGGCCCAACAGAATATAAAATGTTAATCTAACATTTACACATACAGCTGTTTTGTTTTTATTAAAGCTGGTATATGTGTGACGGGTGGTTTTGGTTAATGTTTCATGATGACAACAAGTGTCATTTGGTCATGATGGTGTCCTGTCAGAAAGTGTATGCTAATGCACTACATGTAATAAAACATTACTAAAGTGGAAAGGAAGTTATAGAGTGTGTCAACTGTTCTTTTAATATCCTATTGTTAACAGGAAAAAAAAATAGTTTCCAATTTATTTCATGTTGAGTTTAGACTGTGGAAAAAGTTTTTTCACTCAAGCGTCAGGTCAGCTATACTTTGAGTTTCTTTCCCTTTCTATCCTTGTCTCTTTATCTTAGGTCCTCTATCACCCCTCCACCCAAAAACGCCATCCTTCTTTTTTATTCTCTTCTCCTCTCTCAGTGTATAGGGAGTGGTGCTTGGGCAGTCATGTGACTTTTTGTCTGAACACAATTGCCGGTGTTTGCCATTGGCCATTTTTCTTTGAAAGAGCGTTGGTTTCCCGGGTAACGGGGAATGGCGGCACCACTTCGCTTTTCTCTCCAGCTGCCCCCTCCCGTCTGCGTTGTTCTGACCTGGTCTCTCTCTCTCTTTCTCTCTGTCGCCGTCTCTTCGTCAGGCTGTGGATCAGGTAGCCTGTGAGCACGACACACACATACAGTGAGAGGGTTGTCTCGCTCTTCCTCCTCTCCTTCTTCTCCTTTTTCATCAGGCTGGCAGTTGCAGAGTCCATTAGACTGCAGGAGGTGAGTGAAACAAATGACCTTATTTGTTTAGATTTAGGTGCTTTTTTTTTTTTTTGTTACGTTGCACTGTTTCTTTTCTAGCTGAGCACATGGTTGAACTTGTTTAAAATACTAAGTACTAAACTATCCACCTACTAAGTAAATAGAGCATCCAGTACAAATTAGTCAGTGATTAAACAATCATTACTAATTGGAACAGTAATCTTAAAGTTAAAAAATAAATTGGCCTTATTTTAGAGATACTCTAACTCTAATGTCCATGTAGCAATAGAGTGGGAGCACTATTTGATGCTTGTTAAAAAATATTTTTTTAACTCTAACCGTTTGATCTACTGGGATTCCTGCTAACTTGTATGTGTCTAGCACAAAGTTTTATCCATGTTTTATTTTGAAATTTAAAGATGTGGCATCACACACTCATTTTACACATTCCAAAAAGGAAGGAAATCAAAGTCCATCAAGAGGCAAGTTCACTTCTTAAGCATCTTGCTGATGTCTCTGGGTAGTTATGTGAGGAGTAACTTTTTAAATCCCCATCCAACTGAATGAAAGAAGTGATGCTTGTTTTCGGAACAGAATGATAATTCATTAATGGTCTAATTCAGAGCGCTGATACGATTTCTGCCCATCCAGTGAGAGTACTGAAGAAATACTCTATTGATTCATGTTATTCATGGAAGTCAAACACACAAAAATAGAGAAGTGTGCTTGCTACAGTGAAGTTGAAACTGTTCTTCCTCTCTGCTACTTGCATCCATCACTGCAAAAACATGATTGGCTAACATAGTTCCTGTTTGGACTGTTGATTTGATCTTTCGAGATATGGATGGGGAAAAACACGGTCTTTGACAGAGGTCTATAACTTTGTGTTTAGGATTTTGTAATTAAACCGGCTGTCTATTAAGTTGTCTCTGAGGGAAAACTGGCTGGTTCACATATGGGCTGATAGTAACTAGTGCAAACAGGTAATTTAATTAAGTATCAGTATTAACCATAAGAGCCCAAAGCTATTTTGTGGGTAATTTCTAATAAATACCTTTTAAATAAATCTCTTGGGGAAAAGCTAGCTAGTCATACATGCTGTACTTTAATTATTTTTTGGAGCCTTCTGACTTTAGTAGATGGTGCAGTAGTGGAGAGTAGAAAAGGCCTTGCAGCGTATGGTTGCCTGCTCACCCTGTGAGCTAAACTGGCGCCCATGTTTTCATAAATCTATAAGGTGTCTGGGTTATTCATTATATTGTTTTTATTTTTCATACAACGTGTCTGCTTCATGTTTGGGACATCGCAGAGGTTTTCTATATATTTAGAATTTGATTACTAAAAACTATTTTGCACAGAGAAAAAAAAAATTGTATAATCTGCTCTTAGAAATAAATACATGGGTAAAGCTGTTATTTGGAAAAACGTTTAATCTTTAATCTTCAAAATATGATTTCTGTGCCAGGTTAGATGAACATCATCATAGAGAGCCTCT
The DNA here is from genome assembly GCF_018398535.1 of Haplochromis burtoni. NCBI lineage: Eukaryota > Metazoa > Chordata > Actinopteri > Cichliformes > Cichlidae > Haplochromis > Haplochromis burtoni. The sequence continues at coordinate 35,262 of NW_024582620.1, read as the reverse complement.
GTCTTGTTATATATATTTCCCCACTCATCCGTGCTGGCAGTCTTTATCCTTCAAGCTTGGGTCCTCTACAAGAGGTCTGGGAGCTAGAGGTTCCAACGACTGCACTCTGCTGGAGTAGGATCTCGGATGTCGTTCCTGGGATCTGCTGGAGCCGCTCACACAGTTTGGGGTTACTGCCTTGAATTCTTCATGTAACCCCTTCCGCTGGAATTACCTGTATAGTAGCGTCCCAACAGCTCCTTTGTCTACTTCTGCCTTCTTGTTCTCCAGCCTTACACAGCTGTAGGTTTTTGTGTGTGTGCGTGTGTGTGTTTGTGTATTTTGTATGTATTTAACTTGTATTTTACTACTTTGCATTTTCACTGTAAACCTGCATAGGTTTTTATCTTTTCATCTTCTGTCTTATGCACATTTAAGGCTACGTCCGCACGTACATGGGTATTTTTGAAAATGGAGATTTTCCGTTTCCGTTTAAAAAAACAAAAAAACAAAACAAAAAAAACAAATCCCGTCCTCACATAAGCGCAAAAATAAAGGAAAACACTGCTAGGAATATGCCAAAGCAACAGGTGGCGATATATTCCTAACCGTGTAGAAATGTTGGCCAATCAGAAGTCTAGAAGCCTCGGTGGGAAATAGTAAACAAAGATAGGACATAGAAGCAGAACAGAGTTCTATGTGTGGAGGGACAGTAACTGTGTGTGTATATGTAAGCATTTAAACACTGCAGAGAGTACAATTAACAGTATTGTAGAAATTCATTTCACCGAAACAATAACGTGGCGCACAGTGTGACGTCAAAAATGGCACACACCTTTGACGCTGCGTTTTCTCAGTTTTCCTCGTCCACATGTACATGCAAAAACTGAGTTTTCAAAAATATCCACCCTGGCAGGCGTTTTTAAAAATCTCCGTTTTCAGTGACGCCGTTTATGTGTGGATGAAAGGTGCAAATGCATAGAAAAAGCTCAGTTTTCAAAAATACCTGGGTACGTGTGGACGTAGCCCAAGTACAATGAATTTTGCTATATAAGTAAGTACAACTGCCATAGTGCTTTCAGGCTCAAAGCATGGTAGTAGGTCCTTGGTTATGATGAAGCAGAGAACTAAAACAGTCATGGCTGGCATGGGTTTTTAAATGTCTCACAGGATATACTGTGCCCTAAACTGTGTGGAGATTATATGAACATTATTGGCCTAACTTATTTCTATGTTGTAATGAGAGCTGAACAATAACCTCGGTTATTCTTGAATTTCCATGAAAGATTCAACAGCTGTCTGTGATCTGTGCTCCACTCATCGTGGCACGGACACAATAAGGCCTGTGTTTGGGAATGAGGCCAATTTGAGAGGATTTTAAACATTGGTTGCTGTCCTGAAGTGGTTCCCCTTGAGCTTCATTTCTTAGGCTCTACCAACCAGGTGGTTGCTTCTGTGTTTGGTTACTGTGGTAACACTGCAAAGTGGCTCCCTGCCCCTGCCTCAGGTGTACTTTATCTTATGACCCGAAGGACACTTTGCACATACAAATACACATACACTTGCACTCCCATATACAAACACACACTAAGACCTTGATTGCTGACACGGGGAAATATGAAAGACGACTTTGTCCATTCTAGAAGTGACGGTATAGTGGGAACAATGTTGTTATATATGTTGGTTTCTTAGGTTTATCAGTGTTAATTCTAAGAAAAGGAGCCTTTGCAGATATATTTTCTTCACTCCTGACTTTAAAATCTCTTAAAACTAATGAAGATTTGAGTCTCATCTGCGTTCATGTTTTGTATAAAGCCATTTATCTGTGCTTTTTTTTTTTCTTTTTTTCTTTCTTTTTTTGCCAGCTTACATTGGGGCCAAATTTAGGGCTTAAAGCATTTCAAGCCTGTTGTTACTGACTGAGATTTAACTCTGCACAGTCAGTTCATAAAGATTTTAATTTAATTTTTTTTTTTGTTGTTGTTTTTTTTAGGTATATCCGTTTCTTGTCTGCATTAATCGTTTGTAGACTCAGTAAGCGGGAAACAGGGCTGGAGTGGGTGTCATTGATCCGCAGTCTGGTATTGCATTGCTGATGCAACCAAGAGGAAACTGGTGCCGAGGCCTTGTTGTTGCCTCTGACTGGCTGCCATGATGTCACCACTGCTGACCCGACAATCCTGACATTCCTGCTGATAGAGGTTTTATGCAGACGTGGAGGGCAATATGTGAGAGAGATGCACAGACTTGCACACATACGGCCTTTGTCTAAGCACTGATTAGTAATCTGGCATATACACCAACACACACGTCATTAATTCAGTCTCACGCATATGCCCACTCCAGCACACTCAAATGCTCTACAAGCCGAATAAAGACGGTGATGGCGAGTCTCATCAGCTTCGTTAAAATTCAACAGATCTTTAAGTGTCTCTGCTTGAATTTTCGGTGAATCAGTTTTGCATTCATTCTGTCCTTCAAACTAAAATGTCTATCGTTAAAATGGTATGATTAGAGATTCATTTTGCATTAGTGTTATCACTTCTTTGTCTCTCTATGCGCCTCAGTTTTTTGGGGGTGTTTGAGTATTTGCTTATAATGCTTATTTTTATTTTACTACAAAAGACTTTCTATAGTACAGCTACAGCTTTCCTTTGATTCAGCCAAGCCACAGAAGGAAAGAGATGACAGGCCTGCTGCGGTGAAAGCTTTTAACCGCTGCTGTTCCCGCAGGTGCTTGGATAGTCCTTTCCCCTAGACACTTCACAGCAAAGGCCAGTATTGTAAACAATGTTAAGAATAAGTGGTTAGAAAATGGAGTGTGACATCTGAGACCATATGGAGGACAAATGGAAAAGGATTTAGACTCAACAAACAGTTGTAAGAAATAATGTGAATCAACAAACTGAAGACTGGAGACAAAGGTGTAGACGAACAGGCTGGGTATCTGTGAGTGTTCAGTGTGGCTTCTGCCTCACACTGTGTGAGGTTTACAAAGCTTTTGTTCACATTTGACCCGACCCCTAACCTGCACCCATCTGATAACTCCCCTCTCTGTAACCTGGATTTCCTGTCCATCCACTTCTTCACTTTGTTGGGCTTGCTCGACACACTTGGCGTGATAAAGCTACCTCTGGCTCTACCTCTTTGTTATTGAGTGAAACATACTAACAAAGGACATAATTTGCATGCATGATAAATCACAACATATGTTAATGCTTTACTCAGCATATTGAAAAATGTTGAAAAAAAATCACAGTAACTTTGTATTATGAGTGAGGTTTTGTGATAATTTTGTATCACAATCTAGTGATTACTACCTGTAGAAGACAACACCTTAATCTTGCACTAATTTCTCTTTCTTTGTATTCTCGCTCTGTAATCGCACATTAGCTAGGATTGTAACTCATGGGTTGGGTCCTCCCTTTTTCTAAAGAAGTCTTTGGGTTAGTCAGGCCCTGAGGCTGAGACAAACAGGCCCTCACAGGATTGTCTTGATCATTACAAGTATTTTTCAACCTCCTAGGACCTGGCGTCCACATATGTAGACATCACATTTTGGGTTATTTAGACTAAAATACTCAATTTTGCTCTACAAGGGCCTGATATCCACTTACGAGGACATTATACTGCTACTGTTCTATCAAAATTTTAAACGAATATCCTCATATGTGGCTCTTATTTTTCTTAAAAACAAAAATAAGGTTAAAAAAAAAAATCTGGTAATTCTTTGTTTTTACATTCATTGGGCCCCAATATGCCCAAATATCAAAGAGAAATTAAAAATGCATGTCTTGGAAGAGTTCGGGTCTTAGGAGGTTAATAATGCTTTTATTGAACTTTTAAAGGGCGTAACAAATAAACAGCAAAAGGAAAAAAGAACAATAAAATGTTTCTATATTATTCATATCCTTGCAGCTAAATAAAAAGAAATAATAATTCACTGTCACAAAACCAAGTAGCTCGGAATGTTAAAATATGACACAAAAATGAGCTCCCTTAAACCGAAAAAAGAAAATGTGAAACAATAGTAACAAATAGCAACAAGAATGTGTCTGGTGTGTTTTTATTATAGTGATTTAATGTGGCAAGAGTCGCATGTTCTCATGAGGCAACTAAAGTGTGTTAATCTGAGGTGTTTATTCACAATTCCCTTTAAGCACAAGCTGATATCAAGTCACCTGCTGAGGTTGCAGTTTCCATATCTTCACCCCATGCTTTTGCATATAATATGATGTATTCGTATTCATAAACGGACTATAAAATTCAGATGAAGCCCTTTCTAATCACTTTATAATGACTTGTTGATTTTTGTCTTTTTTCCCCCTCCGATCACTTCCTTTTCTTGTATGGGAGAGAGAAAGGAAAAATTGGAAACAGCTGCTACATCTGGTACAAACAGTCTATCCAACTTTGTGTGTCACAGCTCTCTCTCCCTGTAGCATTGAGGCTGGTTGTAGTATCCATTTACTGATAGGAACAGCATGGGGCAACACAGTGTGACACTAATGGCACAGCTTTTTCTCCAGAGACAGTGTCTTACCAGAAAGCGTGATTTTTAAGCAGTCGAGATATTTTGAAGTACTAGTTTGCTGCTTCCAACACGAAGACACTGAAGATAAACACACTGCAGCGTGTGATCGCTGTCCAAAAATGTATTTCATCTCTCAAAATAGCTTTTCATTCAGCTGCTCAAAATGCAACGTGATGCAATGTGTGACGCAGCAGTGTTTTTGAATGGTGGTAACTTTGTCCTGAGCCAGTCTAGACTGGTTCTGAATAAAGAAGCAGAAAAAGAGATGATGGAGAAAGTGCCAGAGTGTAGCCAAAGTCCTGACAACTTGGAAGCTGTGAAAGCCAACTGAGAATCTCTTTTGCTTCATTGAAGCGGTCTTAAAAAGAGTGATCAGAGAGCGAGGCGGCTTTCTGTATATTTTTCTGTCTTTTCTATCCTGTTTAGAAGAATTCAAAGTTTGTTTACCTGGAGTGTATCAGCTGATCCAGTTGACCGTGTCTTGCTGTCATTTTCCTTTTGTGCTCACTTGTCATCCCTTTGTGTTCAGATTCACCTTGGCGGCAGATTGTCGAATCACCCGTTGTTATTTGTCAGGCGATAATGCGGTGACATGTATTTGCTTTCAAACCACAAATCATCTTGTGATCCAAGTTTCTGGGAAGAAAACAAAAGTCTTTGTCTGTTCTTGATGTGGGATGTGCTATATTTACATCTCAACAAGGCAATTACCTTCACTGGCAAAACCATGTTGTCTGTCATAATGATACACAAGACATAGCTGCAATATGGGAGCACCAACATTGGCCTGACCATAATGAGACAGCAAGCCTATACTTAGCCATGTTTGGGAAAAACAGAGCATTACTACCTTGTGTTGCTTGAGAATGAAAACTGATGTCAACAAAAGTTCAGGATTTATTTTATTTTATTTTTTAAGCTTGTTTGGCGTTCTGAAAATAGAAGTGTATCATTCTATTCATTGTCCAGGTTTTAGTCTTAGCCAACCTGTTGACTACTTGTTGGAGAGTGCTTTTAGTGAAGAGTTGAATTAACTGAGGGAAGAAAATGGTGGTGGTTTCAACAGGGGAGATGGAAATGGATGAGCCTTAGGAGCAACTTCATGCTATTCATTGTTGTTGAATAATAGCCAACAAAGACAGTGTCAGCATGCATTCCCCTCTCTTTGCTCCCAAGTTGAACTGCTGCCAGACACAGCCAGTCTATTTCTCACTCTCAGAGCCATCTTCTTGCCTCTCCTGAGTCGAGTTATGGATGGGTCATCTTTAGACAGATTTACAACCACTTGCTCGTTGAAGTATTACCTTAGTTTATAGCTGGTGTTTTGAAACAGCTGTGTGACATTTTTACTTTTTGAATGCGGATAAATGATAAGGAACTACTTGAAAGACTTGCCTCGAAAAGTGCAGGTTTTAAAGCTGTTTTGGCCTCATCTTTGTTTTCTTTAGCGTCTTTGCTGAATGCAGAGGCGGAGCTGGAAATTGAGAAGGGGAGGGGGTTGCAGGAATGTTTGAGTCACAGGAAAAAAGGGATGATATGTAGAGCTTGACAAGGGGGTGTGGGGTGGGGCACAGCAGTGGGAGGTACCCTGAGGAATGCCTGGAAGGTGTCAGCAAAGTCTGGGAGGCTTTGGACTGATTATCCTTTACATCTCAATGCCCTCAGTCTTAAATTAAGTGGATGTGGGTCTGTGGACGGACGAGCAGATGATCCATTTACAAGTAATAGCCCATCAGGACCCAACAAGTGTGGTTACTTTTTTAACTGTGGCCTTTTGGACCTAAGCACCACTTCAGGAGGTTGTTCCCCTATTTTATTCAAGAGGGGTTTAAATTTTGTCAGACATCATAGCTCTTAGATGTGTCAAAAGCTTTGCTGTATAGACAGAACAGTGAAACACTTTACACTGATGGGAACTGACCCTCCGTGAGCCTCTGAGTCAGCCTGGCTAAAAGCTACAGAATTCTTCGCAGGGATCTTTTGTTTTTTGCATGATTTAATTCATCAAATTAATGCAATTAATCTCCAACATCTATTTTTGGAACATCTGCTTTATACAATGTGCACGCTGGTTATTAGGCACTGTGACTGCGTGTCCTCATTAGTTTGGTTGGAATACAGTTTGTTGTCAGATGGAGGCAAAGTAAAGAAAAGGATGACAAAGGTTTTGTTGATCGTCTGCTGCTGCATCTTTGCATCAGAGTTCCAAAACTACAAAGGATTAAAGTAGAGGGGAAGTAAAAAAATTTCTCTGATATTTTGTGACACTAAAGGAAAATTGTGAAATTGGCCTTTTTATTCCCTTGGACTTGGTTAGTTTTTACTTAATTAATGCCATAAAACACATTGATTATAAATTAACTAAAAAGAGGTGTAACTAAATAAGAACTGATGTATTAATTGAGAATGCTAAATGTCACTTATATGTCAGTATTGGTGTATATATATTTGCTTATGAGTTACTGTGGGTATAGTGGTATAAACACCACTTTATAGTTTAAAGAACTTCTGGTAACAGCAGGTGTTCCTGTAAGATATGCTGCTGAGTATTTGGTCTCAGTCTTATTAATACAAGCAAATTTTTGGGATTCTCATCAGAAATATTTGCGTATGTTTTCTGTTCATGTAAAAGAGTGTATCAACTGCTACATTTTTAAAAAAATATATTATCTGGTTAACATGCAAATCTGTAATCTTGAGATTACATGTTGCCTCTAGGTGAAAAGTTGGAGGAAAATATATGACATGCCACCTGGAGCTGTAAAATGTCCATGGGTACAAATTGGTGGCGCGATCGATTGGTATCAGAAAGGCCTCAGGGCGATATGTAGATTCATTGAAATTCTTCTTTTTATGCATTTTGAAAATGTATTATTATGAAAAGTCAAAGGAAAAGATATAACATGTGCTTTTGAGCTGAGCCTGTGTCTCAAATTTATAATGAGGTTGTCAGTAGTTCACATAAGAAAACTACCACTGTGGTTAAATGGTATGCAGGTGTATGTGTTAGACATGAACTTATTACTTCCGCGGCTGCACTTTGTTTTTCATGTGCGAGGCACAGTGGAGGGGTGCCAGACAGAGAGCGGGGATTGCTTCATACTGAAAAGAGCCATAAAAGTTTTATTTATTTATTTTTTAAAACCCATGAACGTGTTCATTTTAAGCTGTGACAGTCTGAAGGGTGTTGTTTTATGTTGCTATAACAATCAGTTTTTAATGTGTGCTTTATTTAGCATCATATAGGCTGTTATAGTCTCGGTGCTAATATATTAGCTGTTTTGCTTCATTATCTGGGCCTCAGTTAGTCCTCCTTTTAAACTCGAGATGTTTGCTTGCTTTTACATAACGTCTAAGTGGCCATTTTCTAGTTTCTTCTGTAGGGAAGATAGTGAGGGAGAAATAAGACACTAAAAAAATAGTTTACGGTTAAGATTGAGGGAGACGTACGGATAAAGATGAGGATAATGTCAAGAGAGTGGGGTATGGCTCACGCTGGGGGCTCCCACACATTCTGCCTAGCCCATTGGTCATGCATGTCTCAGCTCTGTGTGTGTTTGTGAGAGAAGGTTATGGAGGTAGGAGCACAACTCAAGATTGTTACATTATTTTAAAATGTTAAATAGTTTCTATCCTACTTTTGTAAAGTAATGAGTTTCTTTTATAATGTGACTGTTGCTTTCTGGACAGTAGTCATTAGATTTAAGTTGCTTCTTTCTCTCATTTTCCCACAGGGCGTTGCCTGACTCAAACACATGCACGCACACACACACAAACACACACACACACACACGTTGTCCAGTTCCACCTGGTCTGTCGGACTATGACCTCATTCCAGGAAAAGGAAGAGAAAATCACCTGACAGACTCATTTGTGTAATCAGCTGTAACCAGAGGCCACTGCGTGTATGTCTAATGCCTCGAGCTACTGATTGTGCTAACAGCAGGGAGTTTATACTGCTCTTAATTTTTAAATTCTCCTCTAAGTAGTCCTTTGTGTCATTCAGAAATACAGATTGCGAACAGAAGAACTGCAAAAATTGATGCTGATAGAGTACGGCAACACACAAAACACTCTTTCAACTACCTGAAAAAGGGGGGAGGTGATCTGATCTGTCAGCACAGCAAGAAAGGGTGGGGAGAAAAAGAGTGAGAGAGAATGGACTGGCGGGGAGGGTGTGTTTCTGTGTGGGTGAGAGAGACGGCGAGGAGGAGGAGTGTAGAATGACAGAGGGAGAGAGAACTCTGGCACCTCTCAGATCTCGGCTGTGGCGAGGGCTCCTGGTTGAAGCACATTCCTCAAGCAGCCAGCGACGAAAAGGCAGCGGGACAGTGCGGAGGAGAAGTCGCGACATCCTTTAAATCTCTTCGTGACCACATAGGACTGCCTCTCACCTCCTCTCGGCTCACGCACTGCTCACACAGACACTTGCTAAGCTGCGTAACGCACCAGCCGCTCAACCAGCTCTGCTGCCCTGTCAGAAGTAAAGGATTTCCCCGATTGAGGCACAGGGACAGAAAGAATAAAAAAAAAACTGATTGAGGAAAAGAAATTTAAATCACTGAAGAGGCGGAAAGGCTTCTCTTTTACTCGGTAAGTGTACGGGCTTCTTTTGGTGATTGTTTGAACGTGTCCTTGACTGCTTGAATCACGGTGTCAGGAAGTTTCTCTGAATACAGCCGGCTTTGCCGTATGTTCCAGCATGCACGTAAAAACCTGTTATTATTACTACTATAAATACTGTTAGTTTTTATTATAAATGGCGAGTTTCTGTTTGTATTGTTGTTTGAATGGCATAATAATGAAGAGACTCTTGTGTTATGTCTGTAGAGTGATGAACTGTGTCTTTACATGTACCTGTTGACACTAGACCCGTCACCCAAGTATTCTTGCCTGAGACAAAAGGACCCAAACCTGTTTGGAGGAAACCTCATTGACTGTGCACTTGTGCAATTATGCCCCTTCCCCCCCTTTTTTCTTAAAAAAAAATAAAATAAAACTTTTTGTGTCAGTCACAAAGCCAGCCTGCCTGTGCAAATAGAGGCTGTCCACAAGTGTAATGTATCACAGGCTGCTCTTTTTACTACCCCAGGATTAAAGATTAATTTATGAAAGTCACGGGCAGAGTTCAGCTCACTTACTGCACGTTCCGTGCTATACATCTCAAACACTGTGCAAATCTAATGCACCAAATCCAGTGGAAGTGAGCCTATATAAACGTTGACTCATCTTTATGCATGGCTAGCATCTTAGTTACAGATTCTCAGCATGGTTTGTGTTAGACAGTGAAGCTCATTAGCAGGCTGTATTTGTTGTCCAATCAGGGCTGCTGGTTTTAAATCCCTCTCTCCAGGAGGGAATATATTTTTTTTCCAGGTTGTGGGAGTCAAACACAAACACCTCGTGTGTTATCTCTGTTAGTATGTTTCACAAAGTTGACTTGTTTCCAGAAAGATAGTGTCAGAATAATAGATGGTTAAGGGAAGGGAGCCATATGGACTTTGACCCAAGCGCTTGGTTCTAATTATTTAGTTTTAGTTTAGTTTTAGGTTATGTAATCGTTAGCAGTTGTTATACTACAGTGTGTAACCCTTATTCAAATGATCAGTCCCACCTGATGTTTGCTCAGAGTTATCAAGGACAGTAAATTTATTATCCTAAGTAAATGTAGTGAACCATATTTGCTTGAGATCTTTGAAGGGAACAGAAGTATGACGATTTAATGTACTAGAAAACAGAGTGGCTATTATAGTCATAAGAAAAAGCCACATGTGAAACGTGAAAGGCACTTTTAATTAAACATATTGTGGTTAAAATAAGATCCCTTTATGTTGCTCAAGTGTTTCCAGCTGTCAGTAGAAAGTGACTAAAGCCTGCTTGAATAATGCCATGTGCCACTTAGCATATCCATGATGTAATCGCATCATATTTGCCTCGGCCTAGTGTTTGCCCTTTCACAGCTGCTATAAAAACATTTTCTTTTTTTCCACCTAAATTTCCAGGAAAAGTTCGTCTCACATACATGATTTTATTTTATTTTCCTGTTAAGTAATAGTGACTGAAATGCAGCCCATTAAGACTGCGTTATTATGTTATTATATTAAATCAGATTAGATTACTGCAGTCACTTCAAAGCCATTTCCAAGCAGCTGCTCTTCATGGCTAAAATTGTGCTTCTATATATGCGATATCACTTAAAAATAACGCATACAAATAGTTTGAAAGTAGAGCTGCATTATGACTTTGGTTGTGTGTACAGGAAAATGTAAGATGTCCCATTAAAAAAAGAGGAAGTTGGTGGACATGCACAGCTCATTTGTCTGGTGCAAAAAAATCAAGCGATTATAAAGGAAACGATCAATGTTGGTTCAAAACATCATTCGAATTGTTGCCAGGTGCGTTTATTTATGTCATTTTTTTTATGTCACTACAGGAGGTACAAAGTTGCTAAGTTCCCAACAATAAAAAGAAGTTGTGAGCAAGTGGAGCAGGGCTTTGGTTGCAGATACAAAAGAAAGTTTTGGCACCAAACTGTGGCTTCTGTTTACGTAAAACTATGAATAAATAACTCTATTGTACTATGAACATATGTGAAGGCATATCTGCTGAAGGTTTGAAACTATATTAAGTCGTAGCACTTGCCTCGATGTTTTCAACTTCAACGGCTATATTTCTGCAGCAATTTTTTATTAATATGCAACAATAGCCAAAGGGAAGAGTATCCAGTTTATCATTACCAAGGTAAAGCCGGCTGAGCGGCAGGTTTAAGAAAATATTAATGCTAATGTTTAAAACTTTCACTGCTGCATGGCCCGGTGGTAGGAACTCTGTTATGAACTATATAAATGGTATTATCTCATCCTTTGAAATATTTTCAAATGAGATAATGTGATTTAAAAGGCGGTATACTCCCTATTCCTAGGAATGCATCATAAAACGTTCAACTTTTATTCTCAGCCTTATTTTCTCTCTGCTACCCTTCAAGTCTCCATCAAGTGCTTAGATATTTCTTATTTTCTGTCACATGAATGAGCCTTTTTAGCATTGAGACAGTAGAGTGTCCTGTGAGAGTGGTTGTGCCTTGTTCTCTGCAGTGTTATTTTTAATGCTCTTTTCCCGCTTGAATACACAGATGGACTCCTCTTCTAGAATAGTCCGTCTGTCTCTCTCCGTCTCTGTCAGTGTGTCTGTCTGTCACTCAGCTCACATGGCAAGGAAGGCAAGCCTGCCCATGCACAGCAAGATATCTCTTGGGATTCTTGATGGGAACTTTCGAAGTCATCCTTCATGCTGTGAAGCGTCTGAATTTCTCACAGTCCTTATCAGTAGCATTTCCGTACTCCTGCCGATGCACTCAGGTGCAGATGTAATTGGAAACTCTACGGCCACATGTTGGTGAAATAATATTTTTGCATGTATGAGGCTGTGATTATTTTCAGGCGGGTGGTTTGAGCCACTTTCTCGTCTTTTCCGATAAAACTGTCTTTCTTTCTCGTGTGTTGCTGTGCTTACCTCACTTGCTCTCTCCTGTACTTTTCCGTGCGTCCTTCCCCCTGCCTGTGCAATGTGACGGAAGGTAATGCTGTGCCTTGCTCATGTCGGATCCATTAGGGATGAAAGCACACTGCAGTGATAAAAGATTGATCCAGTACTTCTTGCATCACATCCCTCACATCTTGCTCCCTTATCCTCCCTCACACCCCTCTTTCCAATCCAAAGTCAACCCAGTTTTCAATTTATCAAATCATTTGTACTCCTCTAAATAAATCATCCTCACCGAGTTTACTATGGCAGACGTTTTCCCACAGGATTTCATAAAGGAGAACACAGTCTTGTAGGATGCTGTAGAGTCTTACAAGTTCTCACTTATGAAATTTTCTCGATGGTGTGTTTATTTAAAAAAAGAAAAAATTGGGACGGCTCTGTTTCAGTGTCTCCTTTCTTTAGTGTTCTTGCTGTATCGGGTAGGGTAGTATGTACTTTGCTAGAAGAACCAGTGAGAGACTGGCATCCAGCCCAACACACACACACACACACACACACACACACACACACACACACACACACACACACACACACACACACACACAGGCCTTTTCTTCGCCTGTTTTATCTGAAGAGGCAAAGACAAACACAGCAGACCTGTAGTTTGTCAGCAGAGAGGTTATAATTACTGAGAGGAAGGGAGGATTTAAAAAAGGAATTTCACTGTGGCTCTGTTTTGAGATTTTTTAGAAACCTCTCTTTTCAAGAGCACCTGGCTTTTTACTTTTTATGTGCGAGTTGTAAAGCTGTACAGAAATTTGTGGACTGATTATAAACAAGTGTTGAAGGCTTTTGATCCTTGAAGTTGGAGAGGCATTTCCCTGAGGCAGTGAGGCTTTTTTGTTTTTTATGCCAACTTTTCTGAATTGTGCTTACTTTTGTCCTCAGTTATCCCTTTCAGGGGAAGCTGTTGAAATAATTCGAGGTCACCGAGTGACACAAATAGCCACAATCTCCCTTCATTCATCTAACATGTTCAGGTCAGAGGTTACCTAAAGCCATCTACTCTCAGAACTACGCAGACTTGGTCCACCTTAGGATATGTTCCCAAGTAAGCCCAGCTGGCTATAAAGTTCATCTGAGTCAATGTTTTCATGTCTTATCAGGATAAACTTCTTGTGACATTGTCAAACCAATAGCGTCGTATTTCCTGTCGCTATTTGACACCAGTGGCAGGTTACTGTTGCTGAGGTAATGAACAATCTGTGTCTGTTTGTAGGCTTGAGACGCATGGACAGACACTCAATGTGTAGTCATTATACTGCGGTAAACATCTTATTCCCGCTAGGATGGTCATGTGACCGTTTGTGTTTGTGTGGATCTGTGAATATGTGTGAGAGCGAGCGAGCAAGCAGCAAGTTGCTCCCTTGCTGAACCAGCCATGCTATACCGATTCTCTGCACACAGAGCTCTCTGGGCAGTAAATAACACGGTGCCTCAGCCGGGGGACCTGGAAAGGTCCACGAGGGGGGTCAAGACTCCAACAAGAAAGCGAAAAAAATATCTGCCTCTGGGAGCAGAGATAGTAAATCATCATATAGGACAGGAGAGAGGCAGGTGGATCTGACAGATTTGCCCGTCATGCTGAGAGGCTTGACGGTAGACCTGTCATTGAATGTTGATATGGTAGATCAAGCATAAAACATGCAAAACAAACCACCATTGCTCATGGGTAGATGTAGGTAAAACAAAAATTCTCTGGAAACTTTTGGTCTGAGAGATTCGCTTATACATCCTCTTATAAATACACCAAACATGACAACATTACAGCCTATACATAATATTGCTACTTCATTTTGATTGAAGTACAAAAACAGGTTCTAAGTAAACAAAGTTACAAGAGTCTAATGATCCTGTAAGCCAGAGGTAGGCAACTCTAGGCCTCGAGGGCCAGTGTCCTGCAGGTTTTAGATATCTCCCTGTGTCAACACACCTGAATCAAGTGGTTAGTTCATTCCCAGGCCTCTAGAGAACTTCAAGAAATGTTGGGGAGGTAATTTAGCCATTTGAATCAGCTGTGTTGGATCAAGAACACATCTAAAACCTGCAGGACACCAACACTTGAGCCCTGGAGTTGCCTACCCTTGCTGTAAGCAGTATCAGTACGTTTCATGCAACCCTATGGAGTTGAGTCTTCATCACCTGTACAGTTTACTTTACTGCACTTCCTTTAACCCTGTGACAGAGACACCAAAACTGGTCCTTTATTTCATCCAGAGAGATAAGCAGATATAGGAAAGATACAGACATATTTTCAGCATCAGATTACCGTCATACCTGGGCCCTGCTCCAAGACTTAACTTTACTGAGTTTCCTGGATATCTTATCTGGGTAAAACCCTCAAAAGTGGAGCATGTCATAAGTGTTATTTATAAGATATATATTTTTTGTAAGTTTTATTTTGATATATCTCACATTTGGTATTTCCATCTTTATGCTTGCTACTTTTAATATTCCTTCATTAAGAAACACCTCGTCATTGTTCCATCTTGTCCTTGTTGTCCTTGTTATTCCAAAAGGGTAGCTAACATATCTCTCACAAGTATACTCAGCCACAGGATCCTTGTCAGTTTGTGTATATACTTGTGTATCCATACCAAAGATCACCGTGGTGATCATGTGGAAGATCTTAGTCCCAAAGGTGCTCCAAGGATGCTGGAAATCGGCACCCTGCTCTCCTACTTTTTTCTGATGCACACATCCGTCTGCTGCACTGCTCGGGCATCGTCGTTACTCCTCTCAAAGTAATGATGGGGAGAGAAAGTCATGCGTGACACCACCTTCCCATCAAACTATAAATCATCTGAACCTTATGATCTGCTTGCAACACAGGTATTTCATCGTTCACTTTCTGTGCAGTTGAGTATAAAACTCAAAATTATACTATTAAGAGCACTGCGTATAAGAAACAGGTCTGAAAGCTCGTATCAATTTCAATTGTATTGTTTGATCTTCTCTGTACTTACTCAGAGTTTGACTTATCCTGTAAAAATAAGCATACATTTTTAAAGTAAGGTATCTAAAAATGTAGCTTGTTTTTTATTTATTTATTTTATTTAAATAGTTAAATATATATATCTTGAATGTACTCCCTAAGTTACTCTGGATCTTTTTTTATCTTTTAATGTTTATTTGCTCCACTCTCTGACTGATGTTTTGTTTGACTCATGTAACATTTAGACCACACACATGTGACATCGCAGTTCTGTGACGCATTGTAAATACCAAAGTGTTTACCTGTTTAACCCCTTAGGAGCCTTTATCTTAGCGCACACAAATAGCGTCTTTGTGGAATGAATTTCCTTTCCTGCAGATCTTATCTTTGTAGCAAGACTTAACAAGGTCCTGCTGCAATATTCTACCTTTAGTTTTACTTACACACAGCCACGCACACGCACACTCTTGGTTGCTCTCACTCTATGGCTGTGCTGTATTCCTAGCTAAAGGCCAGGCATGTTGAAACTCCCTAGGTAAATACTGTAAAGGTGTGAGGATGAATGTTTTGCATAGCTGAAGGTCCTTAGCGATGGAATAACATGTTAATTTGTACAGCTGGTGGCTGCTTCTCAAACTTTCTGGCTGTCTTTCAATGATTGTCACGGTCGGGACCCGGCTTTCAGTTGCAAAGTCGAGTCTAATCAAAACCAGCAGTGAATGGACTGCATTAGCTATAGTAGTCACATGTGAACTGCCCATGTAATGTTCACGGCCTGTAAAAAGAGACAAGTGGAATTCCTCACTTTGATCTGTGAAAACATGCTTCACACAGAGAGATGTATGTGCTGGAGTTGTGTGTTTTTTGTTGTAATAGTTCATCCCTGTGCAAGAATGAGCACCTGCTGTATCCTTAAGTAATAACTGCCTCACCTAACAGGCAAACAGACCTGTGATGGACGGGTGTGTTGATAATGATGATCTGATGCTTTGAGATTTCTTTTGTGCTATTTTTGTTGCTGCAACACAGATATAGATATATAGATATAGATATATAGAGATATAGATATATAGATAGTAGAGGTGGGAATCACCATACATCCCACGATACGATATTATCACAATACTTAACGCACGATATGATATTATTGCGGGGTTTTTTTTGGGTTTTTTTTGTTTTGTTTTTTTAAATATCTGCGATATTCAGATTCTGTAAATAAAGGTAAACTTTATCAATATTCATTTTATCTAATATTAAAGTCTCGCACTCAGTCTTTCTCTCATTTCAGTCAGTTTGATGACAAACGGAACGGTTTGTATTACATACTAGTCCAACTTAACTGAATGCAACCATCTGGTACAATTATAGCTATTCTGAACTATGCAATTTATGAAAACTATGCATCCCCTTCAGCAACTGAAGAATTTGAAAGTAAATTAAAACAAAATATAATTTTACATTAAATAAAAAAGTTTTAAACTTAATTAAAATAAAACACGTCTTAAATTAAAATAAGTAAACTGTCATGTTTATTGCGGCCAAAAAAAGTTAAACACATTCGGACAGTGAAGGAATGTCAGGATTCTTGCTCAGAAAAAGGAGCTGATCAACATGCTCTGAAGTCAGAGCACAAAAACTTTTTTTCGTAACAAAATATCGTTTTCTGCTGTCCCTGTATCGATACATTATTAGCAAACAAAATATCACGATACTACACGGTATCGATTTTTCCCCCACCCCTAATAGATAGATAGATAGATTTTTTTTTTTTTCTTCAAACTTGAGCAACTAATGGTAACTCCCTTCAGCTTATATAAGGACTGACGAGTGTATGTTGCATCATGGATTGCATGGACTTAGTAGAGTGTGATGAACAAAACACCACCTCTCTCAGTTCGGAGGCTCTAAAGTCAAAGGAGTTACTAATTCCATGTACTTTAAATACAGTTAATCATATCAAATGATAAAAAGTAATTAGACAGGGCTCAATACTTAGTTATAAAGATTGCATGTTGTCAACCCTAATCATTGTTTTGCTCTTTTGCATTCGAGGCCTTATTCTGATTTTGCTTTAAGATCTAGGAAAAAACAAAACAAAACGAGAAAACAAAAAAACAAGAGTAAATAATTGATATGAGCAGACATGGAAGCGACCTTTAAATTACTAATGAGTTTAGCGTCAAACTTGTGACACTGGAGGATAGCTTTCCTCCTCAATGGCACATGCATGGGCACATGGGCACATAAATAAGATGTGCTGGAAAATTCAAGACTACAAATTTTCCACTTATGTACTGTGTAAATTGCATTTGTTAAATTAGTGGGTTCAAGCATAATCATTTTTGAGTCAGGCTCCCTGGTGTCTATACTTATTCTCATGTAACGTATTATTTAGTCTATCTGCTAACTGAATATCTTCTTCTGCGTGTCTGTTCGTAGGCTATATATGACCATGTACTTATTGCGCATCCTATATAAGTGGGTCTGCCACTACTATGTGTTTTATATGAGTTTGGCTGGGAACAGAGTGATATCCTCCTTCCCTGGCAAGCACTGCTGAGTCAGGTTGGGAGTATATAATTACATATGGGTATCCATCAGCAGTCAGAAAGTCTTCTTCTATGGCTCACCCGACAATATAAACTCCTGTGCTTGCAGGGCTCAGCTTGCAGGCACCCAAACCAGTCATCCTGAGCTGAGCTCTCAGTGGAGGCCAGCTTTGCTTGACCTCTCATTGGCTATGTGAAAAGGACTTTATTATCATTCTCACCATTAGCTGCTGGCTCTATGGGCAGATCCATGAGTCAGCGCAAACAAATATGTCCCCTGTAATGTATTCACCTCCCCTCGGCTTCCAGGCTTGAAGCAAATAAGTGAATGGCGACTGCCAAATCAGGTATGAGTAAGTATTCATCACAGTGCGGTGAATAATGCAGTATTGTTGTATTGCGGCCAGGCCTGTGTAAACTATTGTGGCCACGTGCTTATAGGTGTCTAGTTTATTGGCTTACAGTGAAATCCAAAATTGTGCCACGAGTTCTTTAAATTTCCAGAGTAGAATAATAAAAGCAAAACCTACTTTCTTGGGCCATCGGTCCATTTTGTTTTCATCGCTTTTCAAATTCATAATCGCGTTAGGATTGGAGCCTCTCCAGGCTGGTGTTGGGCGAGAATTTGTAATTTCAAGAACTGAATTTGAACAAATGTTCTTTGTATGACATCTACATATGCTCTTCCTCCCTTGTGGTTAAGGGCAGGTTACGATTTGTCACTGTGAGTGCTGCTGGTGATTCACGGTGAGTGGGATTTTACACTAAGTGCTGTTTTTACACAGTGTGACTGCAGGGGTATTGACTGCCAAGGGTGATGGCAAGACTCTGAACGGCCATTTCAAGGTGTCCTTCAAGTGGAAGTAATTGAGTTTAAGCTGTAAACTCTCACTGATCATCAGTTGCATGCTTAACGCAAGGACAGCTTGTATTTTATTTTAGATATATGTATGATGCAGTGAGTTGCACCGTCTGATTTAGAGTTAACATTTAAAAAAAAGCAAAGCAAATGACATAACTAATCTATATCAAGATCAACTTTTTAAATGTGTATAATCACCCTCATGAAGCTCATTTTAGCAGCTTTTTATAACTACTCTGATTCTATTAATACTATATTGTTTCCTATATTTGCCCTTGCAAAGGTTCTGCCTGTGTTAATGAACCACTGATCCACTTTCACTGAGATTTCACACTTGGATTAGGTAATCATTATAATGGAGAAGGCTAAAAGGCTGGAGTGACAGATCCCTGTATGGAAGTATGACAACCAAAGCTTATTAATGCTGTTTCTGATTCTTTTGTGCTCAGTCATTAGCATGTCAATGGAGTAGAAACACAGGCAGACAGGGGGCATTTTCAAAAGGGCTTGTCAGTAACAAGCACTTGGACTTTTTTCTGAGAAATATTTACCAAAATAATGTACTGTGAAAAACTGCATTATTCATCACGTGTGTTGAGGCTTCACTGAAGCTTTGCTAGTAGAAACCCAGGCAATTGTTCAGTCTCTAATCAGCAAACATCGTGTCTGGAGCCTGGCCCTGGACTGTGAGGAAGAAGTGTCACCATCAGTGTCACACATAATTTTACACATTAAATTAAATGTGACTTTGCAAGAGGAAACCAATGTTTATTCTCAAAAGTAGAAGAAATGTTTCCATGTGTCACTTACTGACCCTTTTTAGAGTTGCTTTCCTAGCACCTAAACAAACTTATTGACCACTAGAGAGGTGTGTATACATGGAAACTTTAGTGTTAATTTGTGCAGTAGAAGCCCTCACCCCTTGTAAATGTACAGCACTTTCCTCACAATACTCAGTGTGCCTCTGTCTGCTGCTGGCACTTGGTCCCTGCTGATAATAACTTATGCAAAGGAGCTGCTGGTGTCCGTTGGAGAATTTAGAAAGCGTTTCTTACATGTTTTCATCATGTAAGGTTTGGAAGGAGCTCTGTTAAAGATACAATCGCTGCTGATAAATACATGAGGCTAGGCTAGGCTTGTTAGCGTTATTAATTTAAAGCAACTCCCTGAATACCTTCTAATTGTGCCTGAAGGCTGAGTTGATCTGGGATTGCACAGATGTTTTATCCAGTACAGTACAGTTCAATCCCAGAGGCAACTTTTAGTTAAAAATGTGCAGGTGGAAGAAGAGAGATTTAAATGTATGGGTACTGGGACTACTAATGATTTTTTTTCTCTTTAAATTCAGTTGCTTTTTCCGTCATAGTTCTCCTGTTCAGATATGACCTATCATTGGCCTTATCAGTGAATACATGAACAGTTTAATGTGTAAATTAAGAACATTTCCATTTTTTACTTTGTATCCGTTGCAACTCTTTTGCAGCCAGTGTGCAAGACAATTGAGATTTCAACATGTAAAACCAGTTCTATTTGCTGAGGCTAAAGAACACTTTTCTGCCACTGTGAACAATTTTAGTGCTGTTCTCAACTGATTGTGTCATGGAACCTTTTGTTCTCATCTTTCTGTGCAACATAACCTGTGCTGACGTAGTAGATACTGAAAAATGAAATAGGAGGAGGTGTGACAAAGAATGCGAAACAAGGAAGCCAGGCAGAATGAAATAAAATATCTGTATTCCATTTTATTGGTGGTAACAGTGCTTATCTGTGGTAACACTCCAGAATGGCAGTAAAAGCTGGTGTGTCAGACGACTCAGCGATGCCAGAGGCCACAAAAGAGACAGCATTGTCTGCTGAGTGTAGAACCAGAGCAACAATAGTCTCTCTGCAGTTTAGATGAGACCAGGCTGTTCTGTGCCAGCGTGTTTCTGTCTCTTTGAGTGTTTGTCTTTGCCAACCTGGAACAGAGTGGCACTGAGGGCCTAGCTTCTCCCAGTACTCTTAATTGTCCTTTAACAACAATATTTATCCTATTATATACATGTAAAGCAGCGTGGGACAGGGTCTTATTTCCCCTGCGTATACTGATAGGGATAAATGTTTGCATGCATTTGTTGCTACGATCCATTGACAAATGCGATGTAAACTCTGCCCTTTACTCCTGCCATTGTTCCTCAGACTCGTGTTGCTGCCCTTACTCAGAGCTGGAGCAGATTCTTATAAAGATAAGCCTACACGGTCTGTCTTCTTTTTGTGAACTCCCAAACATATACAGGCATGCATTCCCAACCTTTGACCACTGCATGTGCATGACACAGGGTTGTGTACTGCCCCTGCACACACACTCACATTCATATTACACAGCCACACGTAGCCTCGAGCATTTAGGAGCTCTAGTACATTATTAACCCTGCTTGGAATTTTTCTGCAAAGCTTTTGTTTCCGCAGGTTTCCTAATATTGTGTATGACTAACAGAAATGACTTGTTCAGACCTTTAGAAAGGAAATTGAAGGTTAAGGTGTGTCTGCCCAGCTGCATCAAACCAAGTGCATTGTGCTTGAGTGTCAGCTTTTATGTCTTTACATGTCTTGTGTGTTTATATGTATGTAGGAAAAAAGGGGATTTGGAGATTGGGTGTCTTTCAAAACACTTGATTCCTGTCTGAGCAGCCTCAAATGTTTGAACTTTAGGGGGGTTTTTTTGGGTCCTTGTGACGTAAATGTCGTCATCGGACCACGACCAAGGTGGTCCATTGACAGCGTGGACTCGTTTGTGGAGAATTTACATTACAATGCACCAACTACGCATGCGTCCAGGCAGCAAATTTCAAGCGGACTTCAAAGAAGTATAACAGGAGTGGCTAACTCGGTCTTCTGGTCTCCCGCTGTCCGTATATGCAACCAAGTATAATCTAGGCTTTAAGTTCCCATCAGTTCACAGCTTGAGACAGATCAAGCCTTGTGTATTTGCAGTGCTGTGATAAAAGCCACTTTTTCTTTTAGTCAAATTTACAAAGCAGATGGGAGACCTGTATTGAAGAGATACAAACAGAGGCATAGACAGGGTGATGAAAGACACAAAGCAGGTTTGCTAGATGGATGAGTGATAATAAGGGTGGCACATTTTCTCTACCACTCTCTTTTTTTTAAAAACTGTCAGCATTTTTTCTTACATATTCGTTGGCTTTCTCATTTATGCACTGTCACTGTCTTTTTTTATCTTTCATTTATATAAAAATGACTTATGTGTATTCCTTGTGAAATTCACCAGATGAGCTCCTCAAGTGGCTCTTTTGTGAGTGTGTTCTTATCTGAGCTTGGAGTCAGAGATTATTGATTACTGTTTATTTCTCTTCAGGGGATTTGTGACTGGTCAGAGTTTCAGTGAAAATTGCAACCAGTTTTTTGTCATGGGTAAAGTAAAGTTGGGTATGTGGTGGTGTATTATATATTTTTTTCCATTAGAATTGGATAGGGTGGGTCAATGTGAGTTTAAGGTGTACGGTTGGAATTTAATTCCCATGTGGGGCCAAAACTGATTCGTAACACTAAAAACATTTACTTTTCTGTTGCTGCAGCAACTACACAACAGGAGAGTCACTTCCTACATTTAGAATGAGTCACGCGGATTCATTAACCTTGATAGTTTGCCAAGTGAAGTGTTGGAGAATGTTGAGTACATTTAAGCTTAATTATTTATGTTTTCGTTGTCTTTTATTCCTGCTGATTTACAAGCTTTTGTTGTCCTTTCTGCCTTATTAGGTATAATAGTGAAGTAATAAAGCTCACAAAGTAAAATAAATGAAGGATGACTCTGAGTGATTGCCTTCACACCACCATCTGCTCAGCTGTGAATGCTACTCTGCTGCATGTGCTGCCAGACAGTCCTGAGATTATTGGAAACAGTGGATTTACTGCCTGAATAACTATTGCCAACTGGACTCTGTTCTACAAGACACACATAAGATGCATATGTCAGGCAATATATAAGGCAGCTGATATCTGTAATAGGCTAAAATCAGGCTCTAGCATGTTTAGAGGCTCATAACATGTGCACAGCAAACTGCAGCTGGTGTTTGTCCGTAGCATTTGCATATTTATGTGTTATATTTTCAGTGTATTCCCACTCTTTATCTGTAGTGATTTTAGTCCATGTTTTTTATGGTACCTTTGGTTCTCCTCCTCCTGTTTTTCCACGAGAACTGACACAGGACTCCAGAGCTGTTCTGAGAAAATGAGCTGGGTCAGGCGGATGTCTGGTTGTCAGTGTTGCTCTGCCTTTGACAAAAAGAATAGACAGCAACCTGAGACTAACAGGCCCGTTTGTTTCCTGTTAGTTTATCACATTTCACTAGCCAGGAGGTAGAAGAACTAAATATCATGGGAGAGTGACATTCTGTGCTGGGAGATGTTTCTGTGTTTGTATTCTCATTTAATCTGATTGTTATGGTGCATAAAAATCTTGGATGTCTAATGTAGGAAGTTTTAGATGAGGTGCTGCAAAGAAGTTGCAGAATAAGCCTTAATGTCAAGAGCTCAACCTCTCCTTTAGCTCAGTTTCTGTTTCTCTCAGGGTTGTTTCCGATCCATGATGGTGCCTTCCTATAAATTAAAGTTTGGTTTCCAGCCTTTAGTTTTCATTCCCATGCTTGAAAATGAATGTTTCTTCAAGTTCATATGTATGTGTTCATAAAAAGCCTCAGAGCTAAAATAAACGATTGTCTACACATTCTGTCAACCTGTTAAGCTTGATTGTGCATTACAACATAGCACACCGTGTGCCCACTCAAAGAAGAGCGTTGACATCTTTGCTTGCGTTGACATTTCTGGCGTTGGAGTTTGATAAGCACTCCCTTTTTCATATCAGGTTTCATTCCAGATGAAATCATCATACACGTTTCATTCAAAATAATTTTTACCTCATGTGATCATCCATCACTATCTCCCGCTTTATTTCCTATGATCTCATTGTATGTGATCAATCTCTAAGCTATGTGTTTTGGTGCCACATTCTGGGATGCTGTTGCCACATCCATCGGGTCTGTGATGCGGTTTGGATGCCAAACAAATGGTAAATGGCCTGTATTTGTATTTGCCGGGGAGCAGAGTTCTTGTTTGGCATCTAAACAGCGCAGAAGTAATGGTGGTGTGGACCAGGCAGGTCAGAGGAAGGGTGGGGCGAGGTCTTTGTTACGAAAAACAGGAATTCTTCTGGCTGGAAGATGAAGTCAGTGCATTCCTCCAGAGCAGCTCCCAATAGTCAGTGGAGCATTGAAGGAAGGCCATGGTGAATGCTGGGGCTCAGTTTTAAACACCTCCCATTGAAAACCAGAGAGACAGACAGAAAGAGAACACCATCTGTCACACTGTTTGGTAAAGAGTTGCCTTTTACCCACCTAGGCTACACTTGCTGTGCCAAGTCCTTACAGATAACTCTGCCTGAGGCCTTTTTATGTGTACGACAGTGTTTTATTACCTTGTTTTGAAGTGTAGCTGTAAAAGTACAGACTGACAGCAGGACTGCACATAATGAAATTTCTTTAGGTTAAACCGGCTGCCTGGACGTGTTTTAGACTACCCGCTGATCAACTGTGGAAGTCTGATGAAACCTACTTGTGGTCCTGCTGAGGCCCGTCAAACTGAACACACGTACACATATTTGTTCCATCTCTCCTGCTATGTTTCGTACTCTCCCAAACACCCTCTTCAAAACATAGACACACTTGAGTTGCTCCACTTTCCCTGTCTGTTCCCCTCGGCACTAAGCTATCATAACGGCTTTGAAGGAGGGCAGCAGAGCGTTTAATTGGGT
Source organism: Haplochromis burtoni (assembly GCF_018398535.1). NCBI lineage: Eukaryota > Metazoa > Chordata > Actinopteri > Cichliformes > Cichlidae > Haplochromis > Haplochromis burtoni. The sequence continues at coordinate 11,046 of NW_024582620.1, read as the reverse complement.
TACAGATTGGCATTTATGCTCCCAGGTCCACACGATACTGCCGGGCTTTTAACTAACCACTGGGAACTTAATAAAACGCCACAATGCTGTACCCATCAGCTGCCAGTCTTTTCTAATTCCATGATCCATGTCTCAGCACAGCAGATTTTGGATGTCAGTGCTGTTTGTTGTATAAACTGGTATTTCTACAAAACGTACAGTAAGTGAGGGCAATATGTACTGTACATCAACGTTTCGATGCATCATGTTTAGGTTATCAACAAGTTGTGTCCCATATGTTGGTGTTGGATTACATAAGCACATTGAGCTCACGTTTTTGTTTGCTGGGTATTCTTGTTACTTTGAGGAAACTTTGTTACAGTAGCACACCTCTTACTTTCTTCTCTGCGGTTTAATTTTTTTTTTCACAGAGTTAGTGCCATGCAGTGGTAAGCTGAGGAAAGCCAAGCTGAACTGATCTGCTCTGAAGACTTTCTTACCCTTCACCCTACCCTATCAGTCCCAGATGGAGCTCAAAGTGTGGGTGGATGGAGTAGTGCGGGTTGTCTGCGGTCTGTCCGAGGAGACTTCCTGTCAGGATGTGGTCATTGCTCTAGCACAGGCCATTGGTAAGTACCTCAAACGTTGTCATCATTTCATGACACCAGCTTATCTTTAAGCCTGCTTAGATAAAAGCTTGGCATTTAGATTTTTATGCATACACAAACAAGTGTACTGAAGCATCGCAGAATTGCCCTCATCCTGTTCTTTATTAACCTTTTTGCTCTCCGCTGACCCAAATCAAGTACGCTGCTGGATTGTCAGCAGGTCAGTTTGAATTTGAGCCGGCACTCTGTCCCTATATCCTCCGGCTTTATTTGAGCTATACGCTGCGGTAGGATTGAACAGAACTCCAGTTTTAGCGCTCTCCTCCTTCTATGAGCAAGCTGCTTGCCAAGTCATTAGGGAGGGTTTGTCCTAATTTCAAGGTCCTTGTGGAAACTTCAGTTTATTTGAACATTTTTCACATGTTGTGTGGCTCTTACGCAGCTGCCTTTTATTCCAGTCCACAGAGGCAGAGATTTAGACGTATCAGCATCGTCATAATGCATCTGATGTCATTTGTTCATTATTTAGAATTGGTACGAGGACATAACCCCACAGTTTTATTAAAAATAAAAGAGAGAAGCAACTAAGGATACAAAAAATTTGACTGATGTATATCATTTTTTAGGAATAAAAATATTGGTGTGCTACTTCTTTGTATGGAAATATTTAGGGTAGGTTTTTTATAGTCACTCTTTATTTTTTCTGTCTTTGTCACAGGTCAGACAGGCCGTTATGTTCTTATTCAGCGTCTAAGGGACACAGAAAGGCAGCTGCTGGCCACAGAGAGGCCTCTGGAGTCTCTCGCAAAGTTGGGCCAACATGGCAATGAAGTTCAGTTCTTTCTACGTCGCACTGGCCCCAGCAGCAGTGATGGACCTGGCTCAAAACAAGAGAGACCTAATCCCCTTCCATTGCCTAAGCATCCTGAACCAGAGCCTTTGAAACGTAGCCAGCCTAAAAAAGCCCTGACCTTTAACTTGGGGCCTTCCACCTCTCCTAAGACCAAGGCCAAACAATTTAAGAGGTCTCCACGGGACTCTCCAGAACAAAGAGCCTCCCCCTCTCCTTCATCCAGCCCTCTGTCCCATCATATGTCATCCCCTTCTCCCTCACTACCTATAGGCCCTTCAAAAGATGAAGTATTCAGGAAAGTTCTTCAGCAACAGGAGAGACTAAGAGCCATTGAGGCCCAGTTAGAAGCCCTAGAGAGGGAGTCACACACCTGGGAGCGTCCCTACCCATCTCCATGTCCCTCACCTGTTTCTGATGCTCGTTTGCAAGACGAGATGGACGCTTTGGAGCAAGCAATGCGAAGGAACCAAGCAGAGCTTGCACATGAGCAGTACTGGGAGGAGGAGCTAAAAGCCGAGGTAGAAAGCGAGCGAGGAATGCGAAGGAAGCTTGGAGAGCTCCATACAAAGCTAGATGACTGTGGACGGCGGCTCCATGAATTCTCAGTTCGCTCTGCTCAGCTGGAGGAAGAGATCCAGCGGGAAACCCAGACACAAGGGAAAGCCACAGGACCTGAGGAGTCGTTTGACGCTGTAAGGGAAGAGTTACAAAGTCAAGAGAGACATGGGACAGAGCTAGAGGAACAGCTATCTGAGACTGACAAGGCTCTGGAGAAAGCAGAGTCTCTGTTGCAGGTAAGGAGAGAGGTCTGTGCTTTAGAAAAAGGGCTGTAAATCCACACAAGCCCTTCTGTTGTCATTTCAGGGGTGCAGTCCATACCCTTTTTTGTATTACTCAAAACAGTATTCATGTTATACACTCCAATAAACAGTACGTCACGAAGCCTGGTGCATATTGATGAAACTGCAGTAATATGATTGCTGAATGCTCATATTCTACCATGTCTGAAAGTGCTTCATTGTCATGAGCTATTTACAACCTAGCTTAACTGGTTTAGCAGGTATCATCTTTTATGTATCGCACTTTCTAAATACGTGGTTACTGACTGTGTTTATATTATGTCGGCTTATATATGCATATTGTATTGTTTATAGATTTAAAAAAAATATTAAAAAGATTTGATTTGTAGAACAAAAGCCTCTTTTATTGGATCTATTTCTCAGCCTCAGCGTGTTGTAGTTTAGAAAGTCAGTTTGCTTTTGGTTGTCTTAGATGTGGCTTCATCAGTTTGAAGTGAAACGTGTGTTTCCTCTATGATAGTGATAGTTCAGTTTTTCAAATCCTCATGCACTGAAAGCCCAGAGTGTCCCACTCTTTGTCCTGTAGGCCACAATAAATATCAAAATATATCGTCACTCATGCTAATGGGGATGCATTTGTCATGAAACATTTTGCTGCGGAACAGAGATGTCAGGTTTCTTTTTTTTGGGGGGGGGGGATTGTACATGGCTGTATAAAAACACCAGGTCATAACAGGTAACCAACAGCACTGTGAGTGCTTATAATCCAAAAGTAGCGCCAAAGGCATTTTGCCACCCAGACAGTAATTGTATGGAGGGAATGAGAAACCAGTATTTCCTGTAAATGAAATATTAACCTGACAGGGTATAATAAACCTCCATTCGTAGTAGTGGAAAGGGTCTATGTCAGCTGATCGGTTGAGGCAGCCAGCCGAGTCTTTAAAGTGTTGGTGGTGATGAGCACAGTGTTCCTGCCATCAGACTAATGGAGGAAGACCTGCAGGTATGAACTGCCTCACCAGAATGTTGTGGTCCAACATCAATTACTCAGAGACACACACTTATTGGCTTGTTTGTGTGCACCTGAGTTCAGTCTGCGAGCCTAAAGGTGATGCCACTGCTTCACAATGTTCTTGAACACCAGCTTTTCAGTAATCTGAAGGCATCTGAAGACAGATTTAAAGGGAAAAAGCAAATGAGCTTTGGCCTGTATCTATTTATAAGTTTGCATCAGGCTGCTTAAATCTGACTGAATCAGAAAAAGTCTCATGGCACTTGTGGTGATTTGATTATTCATTGCAACTGAAACTGTCTAGTGGTGACGTGATGGGCAGTAATCTTAATCAGTGACTGGAAGGGAGACTTTTAGAGTCTAGTGCCCCCTTGTGGTGAAAGCAAAAAACGTTCATTCATAAATGCAGTGATAAATTGTCCCTGCAATTGTGCAGACGGGACATATACCCACTACTAAACATCCTTAAATATGCATCCATACTTGAAAATGTGTAATAGTTTTATATGCTGCACCCACTTTCCTTTACAGGTAAAATACTTGTCTTAGATTTCTCTCACTGATCCACATTCTTCCCATTTCAGGACAAACAGGATGAGCTGGAGGAACTGAATAAGGAGCTGAGGCAGTGTAACCTGCAGCAGTTTATTCAACAGGCAGGTGTCCTGCCTGTTCAAACCAACTCACGCACAGAGCTTCAGGAGCAACTGGAGCAATTTCTACAGGATGGATACAGGGATGGAAGTAAGGAAACAAAACAATCCCTCAAATATTAATATTATGTTATGGTATACCTGATTTGTGTCATCTAAAGATATTTCTTCTTTTAACTCAGATCAGGGTGTAATTCAATTTGAATCTCCACCTCGTCCTACTGCAAAGCAGTTCCTGGGACATCCACGCAACCTTCAAAACCCTCTAGTGTCCAGCCTCAACCCTGAGGGTGTGTATGTGTGAGACCCCGCTGCTTCTCAAGTCCACAACCCTGCTCCTCTCCTGCCCTGCTCTGTCCATCCCTTGGTCCCAGAGCCCCTCACCCCTGCCATATTTTCTACCCCAGCTTGATTGGGTTTCGGGCTACTGCTGTCGTTTATGGTGTTGGGTAGTCGAAGCATCCCTATGGTGGCTGTCCCTGCTGCTTCCCAGCAGCTTTCCTCTGCTCTACATTTAAAGACATAAAGACCTCTATGGCTAATTTTCAGTCTTCTGCAGATTCTTGTCCTCAGCTTTTTACAGTATTCTTAGAAGTCCATCCAATTTGTCACATATTCCTGTATGCTTTAACTTTTGTGGGTCTGTTTACTCTGTCAATTTCCCTTACTCCTTGTTCTCCGCATCTTACTATATGCTTCTGTACTAACAGTAGCTGCTTTTGTTATCCTTTAATGCATTTAGGGATTTGCTGCTAACCCTTTTCCCCTCCTCTGTAATAACAGAGTGGCCTTTCCACCCTCGAGTCAATAATCGACTATCAACAGCTGCTTTTCAAAGTATTTCCATGTAACACAGCAATCGCACTGGGAATTACTGTGGCAGGCATTCTGATTGTGTTTGTTGTTTTTGTTTTGTTTTTTTACTCTTGACATGAAAATACATGCCACCAATGTAATTTCAGTTTGCCTTTTATGTATGGATACTATTTATGAGAGGGATGTATCTATACAATGCCTTGTACTTTGGTGATGCTTGACCAAAGAGCAAGAGCCTTTTACGAGGGCTCTGCAAAATATATTGCACTGTCCCATTCTCTTCCCATGTGAAGCCTTGGTCCCTGTGTGCCTGCAAAGAAATGGTATCTTCCTGCTCTCTTTCTGGAGACAGTGAATTGTATTTGGTGAGCTTGTATCTCTCGCAAGTCCATTTTTGCCAAACTCCATGCTAAAAGAAGAGATTCATTTCAAAAGTAGTGCCACAGGACCAGGGTTTGTTAAGATGCTTTTCTTTTCCTCCACTGGAATGAATCCGCCTGGTTCCTTTGCTTTCGTCACACTTAACATTTGACCTGTCACAATTCGCACTGTTACCTCAGTGTGCTGTAGATTTAGGATCAGCTTAGTTCACATACGTAGGTTCCAATAACAATCATCAATCAAATAAACAATGGGAGCTATCATCCATAAGTGATCCTGCAAACCACCTTAAATCAATATTTATTGTGTCTTAGCACGTAACATCTCATTATATTATCTTTGTATGTGTCTGTTTGCTGACAGGTCAAAGTGACGTGTGTTGAAGTGTGCACTCTCTTTACCTTCTGCTGTGTGATGCGGTTTTCTTTTTGGGGTTATATCAATTCTCTCTCCTTTGGAAACAGACTGCATCCCAGTGCTTGTTATAGACACAGCTTGAAACTGCGTGTGTTCAATAATACTCATCTGACTGCAAAACTACAGTCATGGTGCTCAAGCCTTGTGGGAGCAGGAATGAACCCAGTGACTGGGTTTGGGTCTATCTGTGTTTCTCATAGGGTTATGTGAATATCTTGATTGACCCAAATCTCTCGTGTTGTGTCTTAGCTGAAAAGTGTTATTTTTTTCTTTCCCTCAATACAAAGGGATCATCATCCCCATATATTTTTGTGTCTTGCAGTCCTGACATCCCGAGACTCGTCATGGAGATAAAACATGGACCGCAGGGCCAAGGAAAAGTTGTTCACTGTTCTGTCACCATCACCTCTTATTTAACCCTTTCCTTTGTAACGCTCATTTATTTTTTCAATATACCATGATATATATATATATATATGTATATGTATATAAATAAGACAAATATATTTACAGAGTTTTCCTACTGTAAACACTGCAGAGTATCTGTATGAAATGTAAAATAATTAGGAACCTTTGACCTAGAGAAATTATTGCAATAACTATGTATTTAAATATAATAAAATGTCCACAGTGTTTTAGATAAACTTTTATTGTCTGACTGGTTTTTGCTACACTCCTGTTCAAATTTTATTACAGACATATTTCTTTAAATGGTGCAGTCCATTAGAATCCACTTTCTAAAAAGGACAGTGGCACACAGCATGCAAAATGCATTATGAATATATTATATGTACTGAAATATGCATGTTTTCCTCATAGCGGGTGGTACAGTACATGATGTGAGAGTACACAATAATTTCCAAAGTTCACAAAGCGCATCCTTGCTTGTCTATGCATCACAGCTGTTCCTGTTATGGATGCAGTCACACAGTGCATCTATATGAAACTAAAAACAGGAACAGGAGCATTGCTCTATGATCTGTTTAGCTGTAAATAATGTTGGCGTTCCTTTGACACTGATGATGTCAGTTTAATCAGTGGCTTTTCTTTTCTTTCCACTAGAGGAGATGCCATTGCTTCACTACAACAAGGTCAGGTGCATCGAGTGTCTTGTGTCGTTAAATTACAGACGTGCTAAATTATTATGCAATTTGTAGTTTGATTGTTATGTAATTTGTAATAAGAATCACCCTGTGCAAAAAGGCACGACACATTTGTGCTCCACCCCTTTCCTGTTTTGTTTACTCTGGAGGGTAAATATTCTGGCTGTCACACACTGAGTGACGCGAGCCTTCCTCTCTCTCCGGCTAACCCCCACCTGAAACCCTGTGGACGTCTATAAATACTCTCATGTACTGATACTCAGCAGGTATAATTACAGGGAGAGTAAATATTTTTCTTCTGTCTGTCCATTTAGGTGTGTCTATTAGAAACTGTGTCCATCCATCAAAAACATTGATGTATTTTTTTTTCATCTGCCTTTTCTGCTTTGTGCCAATTTTAATGACTTGTGAATTATGGAAAATTAGATGAGACTGCCAGTTTTGATATTATGATCAATTATGTGGAACTGGATTATCCTGAGAAGATTTAGAGCTGTCTGGCTTTGTAAGGGTTAGATAAGCTTCAAATCCTTGTTTAGGTCCCGGTGTCTGGACAAGCACAAGCCTCATGTGACACTGACGCCAACCTGTGGACATAGGAGGAATTACAAAATGTGCCCTTTTCCTAAAGGAACCTTTATAGTTTCCTTTCACTATATTAACAGTAATATTCTGATCTCTTCAAATTATGTAAAAAAGAAAAGTTGTTACTTGAGGACCCTTCACTTTTTTCTTTCTTTTTAAAAAAAGATTATCACAGGATAATGTTACGAATGTTCCCACACCCCAGACATCCCACGTGCAAAATGAGGCATCCACCCATTTCATATCTAAACCCTGAGGGCTCCAATCTCATAAGGGCACATTAACAGATTACGACTATGTTTTAGGACGACGTGCTGACAAAATCTTTTCTCATCAAACAAATGCGCATAAAAGGTGCTGCAAAGCTTAAAATTTGATTGCTTTCAGATATAAAAACTCATCAGCTCACCATGTGCATCGGGCACTGGTTGCCTGGGAAAGAACCTCCTTGGAATGGGAGTGAGCATCTGCACGTCCACACGTTATGATGATGAATGAGGCCATGAGTTAATGAGTCTGACATACTGCACTTATCTATTCCTTTGTGTCACTGTGAGTCATTATGCACTGATGGGGATAAAACATCCTCACACCAAGAAATGCACTACAGGGCACAACACACAGACAGTTGATTTGAGCAGAAACTTTACTTTGGTTACTTACAAGCATACATTGTACATACTGTATTGCTGCAATCCGTATGTATTTTCTTACACGGTAAGGTTGTGTCACTATATAGAATATAGTTATTCTATATATGGTTATAGTCTGATTACTGTGCATAATATTATCATAATATTGCATAATATTATCCATTCTGTCCTGAAACCGAGTTTCTTTATAGCACTGTTCATCTATTCCTTATGGGCCCAAAGGAACCTCTTGGAAGAACCCTCTGGAGGCCCCCTGACCTCAAATTGGTAACTGGCGAACGTGAACATGATCCAAACCCAACAGATGAAACAGAAACGAAACACTCACCAGGAGTCTCAAATGATGGCATTAAAGAGGAGGGAGTGCAAACGCCACACGGTCCTAAATAAGGTACTGTGTGAACATAGTAGGAAGTAGGTTACGGTACACATGGAGACCACTGGGAGAGCATTTATGTGCTCACGGGGCCACGATCAAGGGCTGCTTGTAAACAGGTGTCTGTCTAATCCGGCTCTGGCTGGGTCTCAGACGAGTCAAAAATATGAGAGGTGTTCCCAAAACCAGGTTAGCCGCTGTCACACGCACAGTGGAACTGGAAACTGGCACAATGTGCGTTAGTCAGTGGCTTACCTGCTTTTAGACTGCAGATTTTGGCCTCAAAGCGCGCACAATCTGTGGAGTAATACAGACAAACGCTGTGTCATAAACAGCTGAATTATTTAAAGTTATTACACACACAAAACGACACGATAATGAAATTATCATCATGGAATCTTCTATGGTTTCCTGGAAACTAGTCTCTTCCAGAATAAGACATTACACTTAGCTTCCTGCCCACGATTTATGGATTACGGAAATATATAATAATGCTTTCATTTTCAATTGGCATAAAAAAAAAGTTCCTAATTAACATATAATCACACGTGAACACTTGGCGACCCTAAACACAATATTACGCTGTTGTAACCAAATAGAACATCTAACGACATGCAGGATATATGTGGCCTGTTCCCCACACCATATAGTGAGAATAAAGAATAGTGGCAGATAAAGCAGAGCTACTTACCAGTCCCAAGTTTTCTTTTTGGAATATGTTTTTAGGAAAAATCTTGAAGTTTTCCCCCTACGTCCCAGTCTGCTCATAATCCGAACATCCAGCTAGTTTTTTCCTCTATTATAAATCTCAGAGCATGATTAAAGTTGGGTGCATTTAAGAATATAGTGTAGCCTACACCGACGCAGAAGTTCAATTCACTTGCACTACCCCTACCCTGCCCACTCCTCTGCATCTGCAACCCGACCTGGTTATTCAAATTAGGAAGAAGTTGACATCACGCTCAGCCAACGGGCTCCCGCGCTGGGGTTGAATGGCCCACCTTTTACGGATAATTGACCAATCACAGCCTGGGAGAGGCGGGGTTTTAGAAGAGCACCGTTCGGATGAGTTCTCCTGTTATAGTTGGGGTGCGGCGCGTTCAGTTTTGCACGTCGTACATTAGGAATGAACCATTATGTTGTTAACAGTTTCCTGCCCTGCTCGATTATTTATTGCGAGCATCAACGCCGAACAGGTTTCTTTGCCCTTAAATAGACATCATGTGATGCGACAGCTGCCATTGGAGGTGGCATATCTGTACTTTAGGCTAGTTTGATAAAAGACGCCCCTACCCCTACGATGTGAAGTGGTTGAACTCGACTCGCTTGTGTACAGTGTTGCCATTAGCCGAGTGTGGCTGAGCACGTACCAAGGATGCTGCATGACAGCCTGATCTGACGGTGACGAGGAGGTGGAGGAGGAGGACGACGGGGATAAACTCTCAATTATTTACGACGGGAGAGTTGAGGACTCCCTAACAAATGACATAATATCATAGCGAGTTAAAGCAATGTGATTGTGAACGACCCCCGATTAGATGACATTACCCCCCCCGCCCCCGCCCACCCACCCATATTTATTCATCGATTAATTAGTTGTAGTTATCTGTTAAAGTGAAACAATGTTACTTTGATGAATTAATCCATTTTTAAACTGTAACATGTTCTCTCTTTCCAAGATGTTATCAGACTTTTCGGTTTTGGAGTTTTCTTGTAATCAGTCTTAGACTGTCAGAGCGTTGTAGGATTATTCACAGCCAGGATACACATAACCCGTGACATGGAGTAGAAAATCAGGATTACGCACATTGCATTACGTAACAGTTGATTTTGTGTAAATTGGAGTTATCACTAGGGGGCGACAGAGTTTGGCGTTTCAATACAATCCGGCACAGACCCTCTTGGTGTTATTGCAGGTGTACCCCTCTATATTGTTATGAATTTGTGCAAGTGAACTTAAAATATCACCTTTACTATGGAGCGCATAGGCACGAACCAATAAAAATAAAGAAATCAGTTTTAAAAAGGGACGCAAAGCACTTGACCTCTCGTTGACCTCATGCCACTTAAGATGATGTGAACTTTAAACTACTGAAAAGAAGTACTGTTAAATCTAAAACAGCGTTTTTCTTGAAATGTCTTGTGGTTTATTACTGCCAGACTACACTGTGTCCATCATTCTGTATTTTTCTAATCATAATTTTCTGATTAAAAAAGAAGACCTCAAATAGACTACCACTCTGAAGCTGTTACTATAAAAACAGCTGCCTTGGTTTATTTGTTTATTTAGTATCTGGACATCTGAACTACAAATTACATTTGAACTACAAATTGTGCCAAATAATAGAGGTATCAACTCATTGGCCCTTCTATCATTCCCCTGCTACAGATCTCTCCTCTCTGGATGCTCGTGTATAACTCTATAACTTAATGTCTCTCCCTTGCATATTGTAGTGGACTTCAAATTCGGGTTAGGGTTATATTGAAAGAGAGCTGCTTTATGGTATACAGTTCTACCACCTAAAATCAGACCTCATGCAATCCCCATAGATTTTTTTAACACACTGTTTTCAGAAGAAATCTGTTTAAAATCGACACTGTAAGCATTATGCTTTCCTTCATGCTCCTCTGTGCTAGTTTCTGAGCTCCTACTCTGCACTGCTGTTGAGATGTTATTTTTTTTAAAAAAAGCAAAATTTTAAAACTAAATATTCCTATTTTGTATGTTTCTGTTGTGTATTTAATAAATAACATAATTAGGGCCCGAGCACCGAGAGTGCGAAGGCCCTATTGTATCTGCTCCGTTTCTT
>NW_024582619.1:890587-892223 GCF_018398535.1 Haplochromis burtoni | reverse complement strand
GGCATCTTTCAGGACTGTACAAATCCACAAATATTTATAAACAGCTTAGTGTTCATACATAAAGGAACCAAAAGTTCACATCTATAGCTTTAAATTTGGACAAATCTGTCAACACAACCATCATGAATAGAATAAAATACAAACAAACACTGAAACTAATGAAAAATTATACATGATATATGAACTGTGGAACCTAACTGAAAAATAAAATTCAGAATAAACAAACTCACACATTATATGAAAGTTATAAACTGATTTGCAGGCTCACTATGCTGCACTGCCCCCGTTTGGTCACATCGAAACACAACAGCTTCTCATTTTCTTTTCCTCACTAGGCGCTGCTGAAAGTGTAATTTGAATTATCCCTTCACTAAAAACAAAAAACTAAAATACAAATAATCACATTTCATCATTCTTAATGATCTCATTATCAGTTTCTATTATCCATCTACATTCTTACTGACTCGTCTCACATCCACCCTCTCTACTCAGCATCCTCCAGTTTTTATTTGTCTGTCCTTCCAGAACAATCAGTCAATATAATGTCATCACCAATAAAATCCTGAAAGTTTATATAAGAAGAACTTACAAAATATCTTGTGTAGTATTTTGCAAGACAATCCAGGGATCAGAGACAAGATTTTAAAAATATAAAAAGAAAAAATGGGCTAAATACAATTATGTGGCCAAATATTTGTGGTCAATGTAAATTATTGTGTTTGTGTGCAAAATTGCAGCCATGAGAAGAGCAGCTTATAATTATGTGTTTAATATTATAATAATGTAAATTTAACCAAACGCACATTGAGGGAGTATAAGCTAACACAATGCTGGCTTGCTTCTGTTTGATAAGCCAACTGCAGGAGAAGACATTTTACTAACAGAGATAAACGTAAGCAGCTGCTAACCATCTGCAGGCTGACTGGAAGTAAAACTCCTGCAAACCCAAAACTTTCCAGTTTTACCTTTTTATATAAGTGGCACAAAAATGTAAAGAGATTAAATTTAATTTTACTTGTAAACTGTTGTTTTTGTCAGTCTGTGAGCTTTAAGTGCAGGAACAGTGAGTACCCTCAACCCCAAAACACATACTGTGCACTTTTTCTTTCTGCTGCATTAATGAACGTGCTTAACATGAATTCTCGTGGTATCATGTCTTGACCACAGCTCTGACTTACATCTGGAATTGGGTTCCAACTTTGCAGTAGCTCCAGTAGTTATTGTGAAATGCATGGTTGTGTCTTCTGTTTCAAAATATCGTATATAGTCAGCAGAGCAGAGAATAGACAATAGACAACACAATGGGTATTGTGAGAGGAAGTGTATGAATAACCATTGATGTCTCTGATTTGCCTTCCTCGGCTGTGGTTTACACTGAGTACAAATGACCACGTTTGCATTGATAAAATAATGACAGGAGCAAATTTTTTACTGTGGAACTGAAACTGATATTTCCAAGAGCACGTCAGCAATATAACATCCTGAAGACGAAAATGCTCCTTTGTCCTCTTTCCAGCCTATAAATGGTAAATGGCCTGTATTTATATAGCGCTTTACTAGTCCCTAAGGACTAGGGCTGAACGATATATCGCATTTGCGATAATATCGCGACATGATCAAGTGCAATTTTCTAACC
>NW_024582619.1:837119-889022 GCF_018398535.1 Haplochromis burtoni | reverse complement strand
ACCGAGACTGTCCAAGCCGGGGCTCAAACCGGCAACCTTCTGATTACAAAGCGAACTCCCAACTCCTGAGCCACGATCGCCCTAAGGTCAATTTGACTTGCAAATGACATTAAGGAGTTCTGTCTAATCAGCAGCTGCTTCAGTACTTACTTATCTTTCACTATTATCACTATTCTGTGGGCACAGCAACATTAACTGCTAAAGAAAAGAAGACTGTCTGTCTTTTCTCCTCCACCTCGTGTTGTTACTGGTTGAACTTTGATCTTTTGAAGAAACACGTTTTTCCAATTCAGCTCCAAATTTTAATCAGTTAAGCAACGTCTCAAAAGTAAAAACACTTCTGGAGAAAAAGGCACATCTGGCTGCCCAAAATATATCAACACACCAGAACCTGTATGACAGTGAATGACCTGGACATAGTGCTTTTAATAAATAATTCCTGATCTATCTACCTAAAATAAAATAAAAATCAACCAAATTTAATTAATTAATCTCAACCAATAATTCATTCATGGGAGAGAAAGAGGGAGAATTTAGAGTCTTAACCCCCCCCCCCCCAAAAAAACCCCATTATTTCCAATTTCTGTGAAATTTTGGAAATAATACACTTCTAATTTGAGAAATTCCATTTCTCAAATTAGAAGTGTATTTGCACAATTTCCTGATTTCTTATTATGTTGCACATTTGTTATGATTAAATTTGTCAGATCAAACTAAGGTTAATTAAAGTCCAAGGTAACAGAAGTAAATACAAACAGCAGTTTTTAAATGATGAATTCATTTATTAATGGAATAAAGTTATCCAAACGTGCCTGGCCTACTGTGAGAAAGAGGCTCAGGTTAACTGGCTTATTGTCAGCGGCCACTTTAGCTGGTTGTTGTAAAATCTGTGGGGAGCAGAAAACATCAGCCGTTAATCAGTCTTTCATTTTATAAAATTGAATCAATTGATTTCTCAGTGCCACAGACACTATCATACTGTACAGGCACTCATAATAAGACTCCAGCCCTCTGAGATCTGAGAGGAAACGGTTTGTATGAACTAAACCATGAGAAACAAAGTTTATCTGGACAAACTGACAGACAAAAGATTAACAAGCAACCTAACAATTAATAACAATATGAGACAATATAAGTTCTAGTCACTTGTTTTCTTTATTATATATTTAAAAAGAGGAGATGTTGAGTAATACATTCTTACATTTATGCAGCACTATGATCACAGCACGGTGGCACGGTGGTTAGCACAGCAAGAAGGTCCTGAGTTCAATTCCACCATCAGGCCGGGGTCTTTCTGTGTGGAGTTTGCATGTTCTCTCCGTGTTCTCCGGCTTCCTCCCAAAGACATGCAGTTTGTGGGGATAGGTTAATTGGATAATCCAAATTGCCACTAGGTGTGAATGTGAGTATGAATGGTTGTCTGTCCTTGTGTGTTAGACTGGCGACCTGTCCAGGGTGTACCCCACCTCTCGCCCTATGACAGCTGGGATTGGCTCCAGCGACCCTGAAAAGGATAAGCGGTAGCGAATGGATGGATGATCACACCAAAACACAACAGGTTCTGAACATTGATCATTTCCTGAACTTTGACCTCAGTACTTGTTGCTGAAAGTAATCTTAAAGTACTTTTTTATCATCATGTCAGGGAAGCTTTGAATCAAGTTTACAAATACAAAAAATATATAAAACTATCAATTGACTAACTAAACAGACTTTTCTTCCCTGGCTGATGTTATTTTCAGTAAAACATTAACCAACACTTGTTACCTGTTATTACAGGTTATACAGCTGTTATACAGTTTTACAGATGTTAGGATTTTTGTGTAATACATCATTGGTATTTACCTAATTTTAAAGCCTGACAAGGACTAGATTATATGATTTATATCCTGATTTGTTAAATTCATGAAACCTGTCCTTAGTTAAATGCAGGAGTGAAGTAAATGTACAGATTTATTCCACCACTGTCAGCATCTCAGAGACTCAGCAACATTAACTGTTAAAGGAAAAATTTCTTTTCCTCCACTGTCTGTGAAATCTATGATCTGTCCCTGTGTCTTTGTAAACGTGACTCTACAGAGAGGCAGGGAGAGTGTGTGGTGTGTGTTTAATGCTCACACACTAGCTGTAGACTCTCCACTAAAGATTGTGTAGCTGACAGTGATGGGATTTCCGGCTCTTTTTAGAGAACCGGCTCTTTCGGTTCGGCTCACTAAAAAGAGCCAGCTCTTTCGGCTCCGAACCAGCTCTTCAGGTTGTTTTGTTGCTTTAATTAATTTATTATTAACAACAATATAAAATTATGCACAAAAGGAATTACTAATGTAAAAAAAAGTGGTTTTATTTATATATGTTTATATATAAATATATGTGGTGGCCTCCAGAGACAAAACACGTACAAACTCCAAACACATTTTTAGCATGAACTGAACTTCCAAAACAGAGCTACCTAGATCACTTAAATTACACAATTGAAAGCATATGTGTATTGTTTGTGTATTTATACACAAGCATTCATATATAGTCAAATAATAAAAAAAAAAATGTTCATTTACCTGTTACTACCACACACCAAATCTGGTCGTTGGTACTTGCTGGCTTGTGTAGCCACTAGGTAACAAAAGTTCAACACTGCGCCCTAGCATCCTGGAGCACTTCTGTTGTGTTTTGTACGTGTTTTGAGTTTTTATGTGCTTCGGAGTTTGTACGTGTTTTGGAGTTTGTACGTGTTTTTACGTGTTGGAGTTTTTGCATGTTTTGGAGTTTGTACGTGTTTTGGAGTTTTTACGTGTTTTGGAGTTTTTATGTTTTGGAGTTTGTACGTGTTTTGGAGTTTGTACGTGTTTTGGAGTTTGTACGTGCTTCAGGGTTTGTATGTGCTTCAGAGTTCGTACGTGATTTGAAGTTTGTATGTGCTTTGTCTGTAGGGGCCACGTAAATATACTTTTATTTATTCACTCCACATAAAATGTAATAAATAAATCATATAATACAAAAACAACTATTCACATTTCAACTTTTAACTATTTAAATTTTCAGCTTTTTCCTTTTACAAATTTAAAGTGAAACAACACAAAACACTGCAAACCACAACACAATTAAATATAAATTATAATATGAAAACAAAAAGATGCATATTCTCTGTCATATGGACCTGCATGAATAAACTTTCTGAATCCTTTATCATCTGCAACTGAAAATAGTTGTGGATGATTAAATATGTTTATATTGTCTATCCTGTAAAATAGTCAGATGTCTATTCATATTAATGTACAGAATTCACCTGCTTGCTGCTACTACTGCACATTCACATGATTTCATGTTTATTGTCAAAGGAGATTATATGCTAGAAAATACAAAAAATAAATGAATAACAGTTTGGTGAGAAAAATATTGAGTTTGAGTTCAGTCCCAAGTTACTTTCACCAACTTGTCTCTGCTGTAATATTTGGATTAATTCAATGAAGTCTTAGAACTGTTAGCTTTATTTTAAAACCAACATTGTATAATATCAAAAACATACTTTTAGACAGGCCTGTGTTTTTGGCCTGTCATTTTTAAGCAGGAACCTCAGAAAGGTATTTATGAGTTTTGTTTGACATCAGAAAGTAAAAAGACTGCACAAAAGCTACACGTGTTACCATATTATATGACCCTTGCTATAACAGAAATGTATTAACCCCTTAATATTTTTTGTGTTGCTTTTTTTTTTCAGAATGGCTTTGACAAAGCTTCTGAACAACCGCCCTGACACGCCATATTCCCGGCCACCCCCACTGCACATGAAAATTTTAAAGTCCTGTGACCAGCTAAGGGTCACAAGCTGGGACTTCAAAGATGGAACACCAACACCTCTAATGACAAAGAAGAACACCATTGCGGCGATCACCGATGGCCAGACTGTGACAAAGATCACAATGTTTGAAGAACATGCCTCTAAAGTCCAGCTGGGGGGGTCATTTATTATGAGAGGCCATGAACTCAGGGGCACAGGCCCCCCTTACAACATCAGTGTCACACCCAGAACACAATTTTTTTTTTTTTAGGGCACCGACCTCAAAGTGTGAGGGAAGGTCTTGTAAAAGAAGCAGAGGATCTTCTGCATCCTCTTGTTCCTCTCACCCCACTCAAGATGAGCTCCACACATGAGGGACTCGTGACAGTTCAAGGGGAGGTGGTGGAGGTAAGTACTTGTGGTTCCATCAGAATTTACATGGATTTAGGTTTCCAAATAACCCATTATTGCCAGTATTTTTTACAGTTAAAATTTTGGTTTTTGCTGTCAAGCAGAGACTAAATTCTGTTAAGATTGTTAAGCACAATTTTTAGAAAATATTTTCCTCAGACCATTTCTGGTATTTTTGCAGCCAGTTTGCATTGTGCCTACGTACATTTGTGTTGTAAGGGCTAGATTTTAATGAACAGTCTCTACTTGATAATAAAAACAAACAGAATTATTTTATACACTTCTGTATATAAATTCACACAAGTCTTCATCTAAATATATCCTTTATAATAAAAATAAAAGCAGATACAACAGAAATGGTCAAAGTACCCTGAATTGGGCATAATGGAAAACAAATAGATTTTGTATACCTGAAACTGGCAAACTTTTCATTTAAGTTGCAAAATGTATTGTTTACAGAAGGATTTCCTACAACCTGTTTCATAATCACAGTATATGAAAAACATCCTAATAACCGATACAGATAAAACTGCTTCTGATAAGATAAATGGCATGTGCAGAATACTTAACAACAACCATAACATAATCTAAACAGATTACTGAAGAAATAAAAACCTATCACAGATAACTACACTGACTATTACTGACATTAAATTTCAATTTACTTTTCAGGTTTCTGCTGTAAAGAAGGTGCTGTCGGGAAAACAACATGTTCCCCTTAAAAACCTGCAGCTGAAGGAGGTAATGGTGGAATTTAAGTTTTATATTGAAAATGGTTAAACTAATGTGACAAATTTGACATTGCTGGTACAGAATGTATGAGGCTGTGAGCTTTTTTTTTTCTAGTTACTGGACTTGTTGATTATTTAATTAATTAATGAATCTTTAATTCTGTCATGTTTGTGATTTCAGGATGGTTTTACCATGACAATCTGCCTCTGGAGGGAGGCAGCTGCTAACAACTTCAACGTGGGAGACCACATCAGCCTCTCTCACGTTAAGCAGAGACAGTCCTCATATGGCGTACATCTTCACAGTACAGCCTTTACACAGATTGAGGTATGAAGAAGCTAAACCTTTGTTAGTTTTAAACATTTGTTGATAAGACAATGTTTTCAAATTTGACATAACATTATATATATTATATTATCTTACACACACACACTACATATAGATAGATAGAAAAGTTCGCCCCTGCGGGCGGTCAATCCTTCAAGCTCGGGTCCTCTACCAGAGGCCTGGGAGCTTGTGGGTCCTGCACAGTATCTTAGCTATTCCTAGGACTGCGCTCTTCTGGACAGAGATCTCTTCTGGACAGAGATCCCGCACCACTATGTCCGGTTGGCTAACCAACCGGACATAGTGGTGCGCAGTCCTGGGAACAGCTAAGATACTGTGCAGGACCCACAAGCTCCCAGGCCTCTGGTAGAGGACCCGAGCTTGAAGGATTGACCGCCCGCAG
The DNA here is from genome assembly GCF_018398535.1 of Haplochromis burtoni. Lineage (NCBI taxonomy): Eukaryota > Metazoa > Chordata > Actinopteri > Cichliformes > Cichlidae > Haplochromis > Haplochromis burtoni. The sequence goes on along the minus strand of NW_024582619.1, from coordinate 883,374 downwards.
GGCGGTGGGTATTTTTTTTTTTCCAGGTGAACATAATTAACCATTTTGGAATTGACTTACCTGGATGATTCAGCATGCATCAAGACATAATGTGTGTATGTATGTGTCTTGGTGACTTAGTGAAACCACGTGATGACCATAGGTTTTCTTTTTTCTTGTTGGATAAAAAAAACCCAACGTTTTCTGGGCTAAATGTGTGCCTATGCTGTGTCAACAGACAAAAGTCGAGGAGAGAGCTGACATCCTCATCATTGGTGTGGCCACGGCAGAAATGCCAAACCAGCTGGAGGTGTTGCTGGAGGATGGAAAGAGCCTGTTCATTCAAACTGGCCTGTGGAGTCTCTTTGATAAGGAACTGGAGGAGGCAGCAATCAAAGTTACTGTTAAAATTCAGGGAAAGCAAATTGTACATATTCAAAAATATCAGTGCGAATAATTTAAAGAAAATATAAAGTTCCTTTGTTCACTTTGTGCTAAAATATGACAGATTGTATTTTATAACTTGGAAAAAAATTCATTCTTTTTATCAGTATTTATAATTTTTTATGACATTTTGTTAAGTTCTGTACTATAGTTAACAGTTTTAGTATTTTCCAGTGTTAAGTATTTATATATTAAAAATTCTACATAATAATCTTATATTTGTGTTTTTTAATTTTTAGAACACTGCAAGGCTATAAAATGTTTTTAAAAAAAGAAGAACAACAGAACAGTTCAAGACTTAATGTTGTATTTTGTAGATAAAAAAGGGATAGGTCTATAAACAATATTTGATTTGTACCTTTTGAAAAAGCCAACAAATTCAATGCCAATACAGCCAAACTCAGGAGATCAGTTAGGAGCACAACTGAGCAAAGGTGATTCAAAAAAATGGAGAGAAACTGTGCCATGCAGTGCCATGCTGAGCAGACTGGTTTACAGCCACAAGAGAGACTCAGCGTTCACAGATCATAAAATCTTCAGGGAGCAAAGCTCTCAGAGAAGCTATAATGCAATCCACAGATAGAATACAGTCAATAAACTCCAAGTGAAATGTTAAACAGTGCATGGATAGCTTTTTGTTCAGCTTTTTCTTCGTATCCTTTTTCCCCCTTTCTAAAGTCTCTTCAGAGGTTTTGCAATTTGTCAAACAGCAGCTGGTAAAAAGGCTTTTGCAGTGAGGCAGGGAGCCTGTTCAAACCAGATTATGCTTGATTTGATGACTGCAGAGAACTTGGGGCTGACAGCTCAGATTAGGATCGGTTCTCCCTTGAAAAGGCATTAGTGTGTTCTGTCATGGCAGGATTTCTGTTCAATGTGCAGGTAGATTGAAATCAAAGGGCACCAAAGACACCCAAACCTGAGGGATCATTACGTGACACCCAAAGCATCTGAGCAGTCTTATTCCTTCATCTGTACCAAATTACTCAGATTCACAGACGTCGTGCACAGCAGACCTGCAATACAACAATGAATAACAGGAGTTACGCCTGCGTTTGACAGGTCAAAATGTCACAGGGAGCAGTTCAGTTAAGTTTCATTCCCCTCCAGAAATCACTTCATGCATGATTATCAGGAACCTTTGAGTAATGACAGCACTTAAATGAGTGTTTCCTTACCATATTCCACTTTGTCACCAAGTTTTAGGATGAGAATGTTTTTTTTCTACTTCTATTTTTTTTTATATCGTTGTTATTATTTCTGTTGTAATTTGTGTTTGTTTTTTGTTTGTTTGTTCAGTTTTTCAGCCTTGTTGCATTTTTTTCTATTTCCGTTGTGTTTTATTCAACTTCTGTTACATTTTGCAGGATTTTGCAGCTTTTTCTATTGACGGGTGTTTTCTTCAGGGACACCATATTATCATTATCTTTAAAACTGCATTTGAAACTTAATGCTGAGTTTTTACTTTCTGCAGTTGAAGTTATCTAAAGAAACTGTGTGCGGGTGCAGCTGAAAAAACGTCTTTTGGCAAATAACACAGAAATTCTGAAATCCTCTACTGCTTATATCAAACAGAATAAAAGAAACCAAAGCTAAACTCTAAAAGATTATTTATTTCAGCTTGTTTACAGTTATCCACACCTCACAGCTTTTTATGGGTTGATAGTTTTCCTGATCCAATCTGCATACTCAGGATCACAGAGGTCCATGAAGGCAGCCGGTGCTCTGCATACAAAGTCTGGATCTCCCACAAAAGAAGAGACCCCATAAATCCTGCCATTATGAACCACTCCTCCACCAGAGTCTCCCTGCAACACAGAAATACAGTTTCCCAGGTTTATAAAATCTTTCTGTATTTTGAATGTTTAATAAATGCAGCTGTGAGCTGAGGGATCATGCAAACTCACTCGACATATATCTTTCCCAGGACTTTGTCCACAGAACCAGTGCTGATAGCTCCTGACTCGGTGGACCTCGGGGAATTATTTCTGTAAAATATCATTGAGCTCTGTACAGCTGACAACCTCAGTCTCTGCACAGTGAAGAGAGGGTGATTCACCAGGTTCTAGAAAAAAGGTTCTAGAAAAAAGGGACAATTAGTTCAGCTTAAAGCACTTTTTAAAAAATGATGCAGATTTGTATTTTATGCAGAAATGCAGCAGAAAGAAATAAAATGGTCTGAGCTCACAGGAAAAGCTTGTTTTTGCTTTGAACACATTAGAAATGAAGAAAAATACAATTTCAGTACAAATATCTGCAACATCTCTTTACTAATAAAGTAACAGTTTGGATGGTTTGTTTTCTTTTTTCTTAATAGAACAAATTTGTTAAAAACCATCTTCCTTCTTTTCTCATTAGCTAGTCCAGTGGTGGCACCATAACCTGCGACCTCAACTCTGGAATGACACAAGAAGTGTTTGGACGCTTTTCTCTCCTTTTTTTGTCAGTTACATACAAATACATATATTGATTGTTTTGCACGTTAACTTTGAAATGTTGCCCTGAGGCCTGTACTATGAAGCAGGATCTCATCTCTCCAGGTAACTTCAGAGTTCTATATGAAGGATTTTGACTTCTTACCAGAGAAAATTGTAAGAGTAACCCTGACCTGCTGTTATATTAGTTATGTCCTTTATAGAGTTTTAGTCACCACTTTATCATCACGCACCACACCTGGCTAGCATGCTTGCACTGTGCTTGCTCAGCGCATTGGGACACCATTCAAGCTCACTGCAGCACATGCTACTTCCTGTTTTAAAGGGCCTTGTAGCAGCCCTTGTTACATGTGTGGGCACGGAGCGTGAAGCAGAAAGCACAGCTTAAAAGAGAAGTTGATATACCCGGCGGCGTGACACTGACTGGTGTTTTACACCCTTTTTGGCTCCTACCTCAAAGCACACTGTGCGCTGTCGATCTTACGTGCTGCACAGTAATGTTTAATATTTAGTATTTACAGTTATATTCCCATATATCATCGTGATGTTGTTTATTCTATTGCTCTCGTTTTCTTCTGCTTGTTTTCTTTTTTCATTCTCAGCAGGTGAAATTAAAAAAGTATCTATTGTTAGCTAGTTTATTGTTTATTTATTGTGTCATTCTTTCTCCCTGTCCTATCCCCCAGTCATGTCTGTCCCTCTTTAAAAAACAAAAATAAAATAAATACATAATTATAATAAAGGTCAATCAAATGGACCAATATGGCAAGGCCATGATGATCCACTTGGTAAAGTAAATCCACTTGGCATCTTTCTTGGCCTTCAGACAACAATTCTGATTGCTAAAGATCCAAACCGGACAAAACAAAACAAAAACATTTCTATGAAAACAAAACAAAACAAAAAAACACAGAAAACCGTACATTTGCACTCAATGCTTGAACTTAACACTGCTCCTGTATTTGTTTTTGTCCCTGTTAGCCTTTATGAGCAGTGGCTCAGGAAGCACAGACCATCTCCATCCCAGTATCCAGAGTCAAATGCTCCTATAGGCCATAGCAGTGAATACCACATGGCACCATTCCTACCTCTGCATAGGAACAGAGACTTCTTCATTTCCAGCAAAGACCTGGGATATGAATACACCCACCTGCTAGATGCTAGTCAAAAGCTAGCAGAATCATTGCACCCTTCCCTCGACGAGTTGCGGGACGTGTGGCCGTGGCTGCTTCTTGCAGGGCTTTGTGGAGGAATTTTGACAATAGCTGCTGCGGTCCTAACTACAAAACGATGGTACAAAGGATCATCCTGGTTGCGTGCTAGAAGCTGGAAACATGAATTTGCTCTCCTTGGAAGACAACCACTTATCCGGAGCAATGAAATAGAGGAGACCAACCAACATAACTACCAAACAACTATGTGAAGGCAAAGCCTGTCTAGCTTTTTTAATATAAAAGCACAGTGAATTTTTACTTTGAACTATGTGCTAAGTAAAAACAACTTCTATGATATCTGATATTTCCAATATATTTAACCGTATTACAAGTGGGAATAAAAACCTGTGCATGCAGTAACTTTCAAAAATGGAAAAAAAAATGTTCAGACCACAGAGATCAAATGTAATATTAGTGCATTCCATAGATTATCAGCCAACAGCCTTGAAGACACACTTAGTCTCTTTTGGTTTTCAGCCTAGAACGAGGAACCACCAGCAGGTTTCTGTCAGAAGACCTCAGTGACCTGCACCTTATAGATGGAAGCAAATGAAGTTTGATCTCAGCTTCATGCTCTTGCTCTGCTCGTGCTCTGATTTGAATTACATGTTCTACACACTTCACTGTATCTCACTGTCAGTTTGTCAATTTGTGACATTAATTCAGAGGAATGTGGTGTAAACCAATGATTTATAAACCTAAAACAGCTCATGATCACTAACCAATGCTAACTTTGAGAAGCAATGCAGAACATATTGTGCCCTCTGTGTGGCTAATGGAGCTCTTAAGAGTTGAAGACCAAAACAAAAGAAAAAAAAACCCTCACTCACGAGTCTGCGACTGCGTGCTGACAGAGAGCGAGTGGGTTACCTCTGTGTGACTTCAAGCAGCAGAGGGTGAGGCTCTGACTGTGGTCTGCATATATGTGCCGAGCAGCAATTCAGAATACCCACCGTGCACAGTTTCTGTGAGGTTTGGCATAACTCGATGCATTGAATCATTTTCATAGTATACAGACAGAATTATGCAGTAAGAACCAGCAGTTAAATATAGAAACTGTTGTTGAATACTCACTGATACACAGAGGCAAGAGAAGAGGCAGCAGACACAGTGTTCCCACCATTCACCCTCTAACAACTGCCTTTCTGTCTGAATGGTGACCATTGTATAGTCACCAGTGTCATGATGAAGCCTTATCATGCTGCATGAAAAGCTGCAATACTCCACACATTGATGCAAAGTTACTCATCAGCAGTTTTTGCTTTTGCCTTTCATAAAGTGCTGGGAGGGAAATGAAGCTGAGAAATGAAACTTTGAGTATTGTGTAAACCGTCGATTTATTATAGAAGATCTACAGTATGAACTGACCATAAATGTACTTTGGTCAAGACCTGAATTAAATTTCATCCAAAGGCTTGTGGCTCAAATTTGAGCAGGGCCTGACAGCTTCAGTAGAAAGACGCTGAGGGTCCTGTCACTGTTGTTGATGTCTCTGTCCTGAAAGATCACAGACTGCCCTGTGATTTGTGGTGTTTCTTGTGGACTCGTAAAAGGATTTATTTACTTAGGATTTATTTACACTGAGGGTTACACACACTTTGCCAGGTACACCTGTTCACCTGCTCGGTAAACACAAATGTCTAGTGAACCAATCAGACGTCAGCAAATTAAAGTATTTAAGCATACAGACATGTTCATGATGACCTGCTGAAGGTCAAAGCAAGTATCAGAATGGGGGAAAGAGACTGCGTGGTTGTTGGTGCCAGATGGGCTGGTCTGAGTATTTCAGAAACTGCTCATCCAATGAGCTCACAAAATTACCTCCACAGTTTACAGACTGTAGTGGCAATCCAACCAGCAAAAGGCCACCTGAGGGAATTTGAAGTATTTCCAACTCATCCTGGTGATGAAGTCAAACACGACCACTACGTTTAACATTTTATCAATTATTTACCAAATTAAAAAACAACATGTGGTAACTTATTTTTAATTTTGCTGCATACAAGTTGAATCCAACAAAGTCACATGACCTTTTATCATCCTTGAACTTATTTCTAGTACAACATTTAATATAAACACTGTACTTTTATTCAAAAAATAATTATTAAAAACACTCCTTTTAATACGTTAAAATCAGCCAAACTTTTATTTTAAAATATAAATAAAGTATATCAGCCAACATACTGGTCACTGTTCTGCTGAACAACACACATATTACCAATATTGTACCCGGTGTTATTTAATAATAGTTAAATATTTTCAGAATTAAAGTTCATATTTTTATTTGTCACACAATCAAAAACTTTATTAACCTTACAATAAAACAAAGTCTCAGATTTAATTATTCTGAAACTAAGTTTAAGCTTCTCATAACTTTGTATTGCAAGTTACATTACTGATATAATAAATATAAAATGGTTTTATTGTTCATCCACAAGTGCAGTCTCTGGCTCAAATAACACAGAAGCTTGGTGTGTTCTAATATCTTTAAGGATGGTTTGTTTGTCAGTCCAGGCAGTGTTTCACTTTTTGTGGAAAAACGTGCGATACATTGAGTATATTCAGTATATCGCACAGCCCTGCTGTGAACCCCTCCAGTGTGAGCTGGAGGCCACTGAGTGATGGCTCACCAAGCCCGATAGAACTCCGCCTTCAGTTTAATGGCTCCCTTCTGGGAGGTTACCACCACGACAGGCACCAAGCACCTTGCTGCCACAGCTCCTTGCAGCAGGCTCAGCTATGGAGGAGCAGAACATTGTCCATTCTGACTCAGTGTCCAAAGCCTCCCTCAGAATGCTGTCGAACTGGCAGTTAAAGGGGTGTCCAGCATCCTCCCCCACCACCTGACCCAACTCACCATCAGGTGACCATCAGTTCATAGCTCAGCTCTGTTCTTCACCTGAGTGTCCATAAGATACAGTTGAAGAACCCAAGCTGTTTGTTGAGGTCAGTATCTCTCAAGTAAAGTAAAAGCAAGTGTCTTTAAACAAAAGCTAAACTCCAGATATTTTCTATTTTGAGCTTAAGATGATTCGATCGGTTAATTAAGTCCATTTGAGTTCATTTGTGGCACACTTGTGGATGCATGTAAAACCACACCCCCAAACACAGAGCCTCTTTCTTTGACATCATAGGAAAATCAACCAAGACATCAGGAAATGAATTGTAGACTCCACAAGTGTGGCTCATCTTTAGGTGCAATTTTCAGATGCCTGAAGGTCCCACATTCATCCATTCAGACAATAATACGAGAGAATAAAAAGTACAGGAATGTACAACCATCATACCGCTCAGGAAGGAGACCTACAAACCTGACCCAGTTACACCAGTTCTGTCAAGAGCAGTGGGCCAAGATTCCAGCAAACTGTTGCAGAAAGCTTGTGGAAGGACACCTGAAGCGTGTGGCCCAAGTGAAACAGTTTTGGGGCAATTTTACCAAATAATAAGGAAGTGTATGCATACTTCTGACTTTGATGAAAGTTAAAGAAACAAAAAACAAACAAACTTCTCTCTCTTTATTTTGAATGTGTAAACAGAATCCGCAAAAAGATGTAAACACAAAGCGCGGCTCATTCACCCGAACATGCCGTCAGGTGCTGAAAGCAGACGTCCAAAGCGAAATAGTCAATTCACTTTGGGCACGTCATTGTCAAGCAGGACGATTAACCCTAACCCTATGAAATAAGACATTATCTATAAGGTTATAATTAAACTGCTGTGCAGATAAGCTACACAAAAACACCACTATGTGTTGGAACAGGAAGTGATACTCTACCGCAGAGAGAGCGAACACCAGCTGGATGGCGCTGTAGTCTGCACTATAGCTTTGTATTATTTATTCATTAATGAAAAAGCACACACATTGCAGCTCTTCCTGTTTGCTTACTGGATCTAGAACACCATTTAGATCATAACAGCTCCTGATCAGGATGAATTTCATTTTCAAATCAAATTTCATGTCCCAGTTTCACAATTTTGTAACATAATATTTCAAAGCTTGCTTATGGGCTTGTTTGGAGCAGACCAACAGTCAGGCTCGTCTTCACCCTTACTGTCAGACTCTGAATTGTTCTGCTATATCTCACCTGGCTGAGTGGGGACACACGTACTAAAGGTTAGAGTTCCCACTGCAGGAGCTTGGGTGTGAGTCTGCCGCACAGGTGTAGGTGCTTGAAAAGTAACAATGTTGGAACTGTGTGCTGGAATGACAGACAATAGAAGAACACACACATGCAGGCACACCTTCAGAGTACTCTCTAAGGAGACCCAAACTACTTATGCACCACTCAGCATATCTCATACTGTGAACATGACATTTGCTTCAGCCATGTTCATGAAGCCCATTCTCACTATGCCTTGGGTTGAACTGCATTTTTGCCTTAGTTATTGCTAAGGAGGAAGGTGAAATGCACTGGCTGACGGTCGTAAAGTGACTGCCTCGTTCAGTTAAAGTCTGGTCTGAACATGGACTGTTAGTCAATGGCCCCTCCATTTTTACTTACAGCTATTCACAGAGGCAGAAAGACGAGAGAGCAAAGCAAAGTGCCTGCTATGTTCGTATGAATCTCTATTTTTGAACACTTTGTTTGCATTTCTGAATCAGAATTAAATGTCTAAACAAACACAGCATTTTAAAATTGCTTTGTGTAAAATATGTGACACTGTGATTGCACTATCCCTGTACTTTGTTATACAGTACTTCTTACCGCCAATTTGTCTTGAGGACTCAAATTTAAGTGCACAAAAAGTAAAAAATGAACCCATGTTAATGGCACTTGTTTAAAAAGCATAAAGTGATGGTTTTCCAAAGCTGCTGCTATGAGTAATGGCTCCAGAGATTCAGGTGCTTAGCTGTTTGTTCATTTGTGCACTCCCCGCAAAGGTATTAACAACTGATTAGTGTAATGGGAAATTTTAAGACTGTGTGAAGCTGACCTGACTCAGTGAAAGGCTCCATGTTTTGTCATTCTGTCTTCATGCACTCAGAAAATATTTATGCTCAAAATGCTGATTTTAATTTAATTACATGTCAACTTTCTGTGTCTTTGTTTTTTTAAGTCCATGAAAAAAGTTTAATGGAATCTGGCCAAAAGAAATGTACTTGATTGGTATGTATTCAATTTATTATGAGCATATCTTCCTAATAATTTGAATAAATAAACAGATTTTATTTATTTCAGCTGGATTAAAGTATTGTTTTGTGTTATGAGGGCAAAGAATAATCTTTCAGGTATACCACACGCTCATGCATCAGTTATCTTTCGCACACAGTGTTCTGACCGTATTGTATGATCGTGGCAGTGATGTGTAAATATTGGAGGTGCTTTGTAAAAAAGCGCATGGACCTGCTGGTAATTTGAACCAATGCAAAGTCAAATTAAAGTCGCAGAGAAAACCTGATTTATTTCAGATTTCCACAACATTTGCTCTCAGCTACGAGAGAGGATAATACAGGATGCGATTAAGCCGAGCATAACCATTATAATATAATGTATATATAAAACATCTAAAACTGTTTCTAGAACTAGGGTTGTGGTTTCTATTGGTTAAGAGAGTTGCTAATACGTCGGGTCTGCAGGGTCCTCGAAATTCCAACAAAAAACAGAAGGAAAGAAAAAAAAGAAACACGGGCGCGTGTGTGCGCGCGTGGGTATTGTAGGTGGAGGCTGTTCTTACAAACCCCCTCAGCTCTCAGAGCTCTGAGACAGTCTCCGCTGTTCACGGCTCCGAGTGAGTCTGTTCTCAGCTGAAGTGCAGACCGGTGAAACACAGTGAGCGGATAGTTGTAAGTATTTTTTTCCCTTCGTCATGTCTTTAGTCTCTGTTTAGAGTGTGCAGGACAGCCTTTTTAATCCACACTGCCGCTAACACAAGCCTGTGAAAATGAAGCGTCGTTAAGTTTGTCTTACTTAGTAACATAAACTTGTTGGCTCGTCCAAACAAAAGCAGCCATTGCCGTCAGCTGGATACATTTTTATTTGCAGAATTCACCTGTGATAGCGGACAGCACACAGCCATAAACTCGTGCTTACATGTAAATACATCAGGTGAAGGTGGCTGGTGTCCGTGTTTAGGTTCACTTTAGCAGCCTGTGCTTTGTGTGTTGCTCGTGTCTTTCTGTTTTGTCCTAGTTGTTGCTGTGTATTGGTGGGATTTATTTTAATCTCTAATACTCTTTATTAATGTGAGATATATTTCGCGCTGTGTCTCTGGAGGTGCAGCAAGCCAAAAACATCATCAGTCACGGTGCTCATCTGTCTGCTGCTGATACAGAACTCCTGGAATTACTGTAAAAATGAGGATTTTTGTGTATGTGGCTTTTAAAAACGATACAGGTGGAAGTGGAGGCCTTGATTTGCTCTAAAGGGTCACACATACAAAAAGGGGACTGGAATAGAAATTGAACTCAAACTAAAAACAAAAAATGTAGAATTAAGAGGAATAGGAGTCACGAGAGAAGAGATGAGGAGAAACCAAGTGAGATGAAGAAGGGTGACATGCAGTGTAGGAGATAGAAGAAGAGATGAGGGGAAAACAACAACAGGGTAGAGAGGAAATAAAAGAAAGAGGAAAGAAGAGGAAGGAATATGAAATCTGCTCCACTATCACTGATAAGGTTTAGAACACTGTTATTGAAGCCCTGCTGCTTGAATTAATGGACTGCTGTGAAACAGGTAAAAAATAATTAACCTCTACGTGACCCTTTGTTTTCTCTTTCTTTCACTGTCCGAGGAAACAGAGCTTTTAATTTAATTGGTCACCACTCTTTAGCTTTTAAAGCTTTTCATTCTCGTCTGTTCACCTGTGGTACGTTTTTTTTTTTTCATAAACTGCATGTGTCCTGCACGCTGTGTAGGAAGAGGATAAAAGTGTTGCTGATATTGGTTTTAGCAGAACTGTGGCAATGCATGTAAGCATTAATGCACCCCCCACAAATTCCTGTATACCTTCCCAAAAATCTACCCTCCACAAGCAGTGTGACACTGTGGGTGCTGCAGAGTCTCCTGTGTTTTTTAACTTCAGTCACTGCCTTAGGGCCAAATGACTCATGTGTGCACACGAACACCTCCCTGTGTGTTTATCTATCCATAGATAAGTCCATCCATATATGTCGTTCGGAAAAACTGAAATACAACCAAAACCATTCTGTGACCATGTTTGCATTTGCAGACCTTTGATCCACATGACATGCTTGTAAGATTATTGATCACACTCTGTGCAATCTGTGAGCACTTGTCAGCTTTGTAATAAAAAGTGTGGAGGCGGGCAGCGGTGTGGAGGTGACTGGATCCAGTCCAAATCTGTTAATTAAACCGCAACAGAGGAAGTAGATTCCCTGAGGGAGTAGGACTAATGGATAGCCAATTAGCTGATGGTGTATCTCTGCTCAATCTATGCTCTCCTGCTTCGAGTGAAATTGCTTTAAAAAAAAAAAAAGAACATTACTGTGTATTACATGTCGTAAACAGTGTACACACATCATAAACCCACTATTTTCCCCAAAGAAATATCACAAATGAATATTTATTGTGCAAATATTTGCTTTGCTGAAAGCATATATGTGTTTTTGTGAAAATACAAGCTTAGGATCTTTGTACTTTGGGCTAAAGTAACTTACAAATGTTTACTGGTCTATCTTGCAAAGATGGGGCTTTAGTAACTGTAGATATTGAATAGGCTAAATTTAGTAAACAAAAAGTACAATATTTCACACTGATAATATTATCACTATTTAAATGTTACCTAAAGTCAAACACTCTACATAAAATTTGGACCCAATCACAACAAGAGCACATACTCTTTTGTGGACTACTGCTTTGAAGCTCCAAGTTTGGCATTTTGGCTGTCACCATTGTTTTTCTTTGGAAGTAAACAATGGCCATATTTGGATGAGAGGCTGTAGTGCTAGCAGCTAGTTAGCAGCTAATGTGGTTTATCTTGATTAGCAACTTGCATACATAGACTGAAGCATATTCATACAGTATTACAATTTAAGTCACAGACCTTTTTGTGACAGAAGACATATAATTTGCCAGATAAACTCGTTAAAAGGGTCCAAAAGAGCACAAACATGTTCAGTGATTTTTAACTAGCTGAGGCGTTACCTAGCATTTGCTAGCAGCTTTAGCTACCCTAACCCTGGAGACTGCTGCCAACCTAGAATGTACTGACTTTGGTAAGCTTTTTTTTAAATGTGTGTGTCATTAGCATTATTGTTGTATTTTATTGGCATATAATGCAAATTCACAGATGCAGGAGTGTGTTTCAAGCTCCAGTCTCTAAATGTTTTGTCTACACGAAGTGTACATATACTTAGGTGTGTTCATGTCCAAGCTCAAAGCATCGCAGCAAGGAATTCAAGTGATGATTTTGTGCAGCATCATCGTCGTGTGATGATCAGTTGTATCCACAATTATAACTAACATTATAAACCATATGAAATAAATGAACAGATGCACATAAATGTATATAATTTGTGCTGCAATTCCTTGGCACCTTCTTAATGACAGCTTGATAAGTAAGGCTTTGAAATCTATTTTGTGCAGTGAGTGATGGTTACTCTTCCCCATTTCCCATGACCCTTTATGAGATACCCTCTGCAGCCTTTGCAGTCTTTGCTTTTTCCTGTCCTATTTTTTATATGCTAGGAATAAGGGTGGCAAAAAAAGAAAAGACCAGACTGACATTAAAAGAAACAATAGAAATGCCCTAAAATGCACTTAGTGAATGTAACAATAATGAGCGGCCCTTTGGGCAATCAGCAGGCATTCACTTCCCCAACGAAACAGTTGCCAGACAGGCGTCTGTGTTAATGGGTACCTTGTGGCCTCTAGATTGCATCAGGAGGTTGTTTGTTCCAAGCTGTGGATTGAACAATTACGAGGTATTACGCAGGCGTCAACAGAGTTTTCAGTGAGGAGGAAACATGTATTTACCACCAGTATCAACCATGTAATCATCACCAGGCCTCTTATAAAGAGAGTCACCATTAATGTTTGTATAAATGCTTTCCAATAATTCAACTATTGAAATTTATTCAAGGACATCTCTTTTCCATCTCTTATGCTCTCTTTTGTCTTTATGAGTGGTTAATCACACCAGAAATATGAGAGGTTAAAGCCAAATTGATGGTTGTACAACACGTAATGGTGATAGGAAAAAAACAAAAACATTAAAAAAAAACATGGAAACTGATGTTAAAAGTGTTTATTAAAGCATCGTGCACCAAACCGCTGTCAGCATGAATGTGGATTTTTTAAAGTTTTCAGCTTGTTCCTTTGAAAGACACAACAGCTGAAGCTCACAGCAGGTGCAAGCTATTTTCATTAGCAGAAACCATAACAATAGTATCCAGGGTTATTATGTGCCAAGCAATTGTCGCTTCACCAGCTAATCTCTAAGTACAATACTGCTAGTGTCGCTTTGCAGTTATGAGCAAGCATCATTATGGAAATAACTGAATTTGGGATTCAGTGATGTTGTGGATGAACAGCTGGAATGATCGATATGGGAGTAGAGAAGTGTGTTGTCCTGCAGTGTCAGCCGTGGCATCCAGTTATGAGTACACACACCTTCAGTGAATTCCTTCGAGGGACAATAACTGCTGAGGTGGTGCATGACTCAGTATAATAGTCTTTCCTCTGGAAAAGGCTCTGAAAATCTCAAGATGACATCTTGGCTTCAGCTAATTCAAAGGCTAACTGTAAAGCCTATGCTGAAATACACTGAGGCTTCAGTGAAAGTGGATTTTATTTTCTACTGATTCATGAGGAACAAAGTGACATGCATTTGTTGGTAATCACAAACTGAGTTTGCAGCATTGAGTTTAGTCAGAGTTGAATTAGAGCAGTGAGAAAGTCTCTGACGTGAAAGCCTAAAGGTGTTCAAGCCAGCACAGGAAAACATAGGACTGATGAGATTAAGAAAAAACACATTGAACTGTAATGTCGTTAAAGTGTGTAGTGAACAAGTGGATAGAAAGGACTGCTGCTTAGACCACCGACAGTTTGAAAGCGTTGCATAATTTCGGTAGGTTATGAACTGCTGCTGTTGCCTCACATTATACTGTACAAATGGACTGATTCTTATATAGCTTTCACTTTTCTACTCTCCCGGAGTACTCAAAGCGCTCTATACAACATGCCACAATCACCCAATCTCACAAGCACGGTCTCTAAACTGAGTGCTTTCTATCGACATTCACACACATTCATAATCCGATGGATGCATCGAGAGCAACCTGGGGTTAGTATCTTGCCCAAGGATACATGAGCCAGGGATCGAACCACCAACCTTCCGATCAGTAGGTGACCTCCTCTACCTCCGGAGCTGCAGTCACCCCACCCAGGCCTCTCATTGTACTGCCTCAGCAAATAGGTACAATTTCACCAGTTCATTTGTAAACCCTGTGCTGTCTCACTTAAACAGAGTTTTTTTCTAGACTTTTTTCAGTTATTTAAATATATTTACATTCAATTCATTAATTTAAAAAAACAAAAAAAAACTGCAAATCAAGGTTTTAAATTAAATTTTTTATTCTTTTTCATTGTGTCACTTTGTAAAATTAATATATATTATATTTTTTTATTCAGTCTCATATGTGGCATATGGCATTCACTTATTATTAATAGTTAAATTACTGTAAATGACAACCAGTAAGTTACCATTAAAGTTTAATGATCAGGCAAAATACATATTTCAGTTACACATGAGATTTTTTTCTATATTTATTTTTTTCAGCACAGCTTCAACGTCATTTAAGTTTTTTCCTGCTCGCACAGAATGATAAGGTTACAAAACCACAGAAGATTACCGTTTCACGCTCTCGATCCAGTCTTGAGTCTTTTCCAAATGTGTTTGATATTCAAATTTGTATGCTTGGCATTTGCTTTTCCCTGCCGCAGCCACAAAATGAGGTAAAAAGTAGGGAAAGTGAACCAGAACACTGAATTAGTAAGCCATATGACTGTATAACCTTGTTTGCCAGAATGATAGAGTAATCCTTGAGATGTGAAATAATAAAAAAGTAAGTACCTTCCTATTTTTAACAAACTTTCTAGCTTCTGTTTCTCCGAATGTCTGTATTAGGACAGAACAGACTATGCAAAATTTGCCAAACCAGCAGCTCAATCATATTTTGTGTTGAACCTATTATTTTAAGATTTGCTTTGAAAACTATACATATTCCATTCTATGCCACAAATGGCACATAAATATAGATATGTATAGCAAACAAGTGAACATTTAGAATTGTAATCATCACTTCAGCTAGCATCAGACTTTAAATAACAACCAGTTAACATAAATTTACCCTGAGATCTCTAAGACTATATTATCTTCACTCTGCAGATGCACAGAGGGCAGGTTTTGTGTACACACATGCACAAATGCATTTGTCACACACCTGGCCTCTCACACACAATACTCTTTGTATTTGAATGTAAATGCAAGGACTCTTCAATCAGCAGTCATTCAGACTCTCACTTATCTCGTCAATTTGCTCCATGCAGGGACCTTTAAGCCTTGTCTTGACCTTATGTTACCATAGCAACACCTCCTGGGAGGGTTTTCACAGAGCTGCTCGTGCAATGGCAGACAAGAGAAGTGATGCACTTCAGGAAGAAAAATTGTCAGTCTGCTCTTATTGTGTTTATCAGAGATTAGGGTGGGAGGCAATAGCAAAGGCAAAATGAGGAGAGTGTAGGGGAGTGTGTGTGTGATTAGGTTAGCCTTGCTGACTGTTCACATCTCAGTGGGACATTCAGTGACTATCTAATGTATGGTGTGAGTAAAAAAAAACAAAAGATACCTGCAACCACTCCAGTTTGTGTTATGGAACCATTAAACATCTTATTTCCCCTTTTATATATTAATTAACAGATATTCTCGTTATGACAGTGATGTGAAGCCTGTGATATGTTAGAAAATCATTTGTCTTCACTAACCATGGATGTGAATTGCATTACTATAGTTTTTATATGTTCAATTCCATTTTATTATTATAGTGCCAATTCACAGCCACAGTTGCCTCAAGGCGCTTTCTATCACAAGATAAAGATCCTACAATATCATAGAGAAAAACCCAGCAATTCACTGTGAGCAACCACATGGCAACAGAGGGGAGGAAGAACTCATTTTAATAAGAGGCAACATGTGGCAGAACCAGGCTCAGGAAGGGGCAGCCTTGTGCTGTGACTGGCTGCTGAATGAGAGGAAAGAGAAGGAGGAAAAGGGAGCATAGAGAGACAAGGACAGAACTTAAAGGTAATTGTGGATTTTTTTAAGCTTAATAAATGATGCACATACTAGCCACAAGGTTGGATTACAAAGAGAATGCACTCCAAATAGTCACAATGTGTAACCACAGAAAGGTTTTGGTTTCCTACTATTTGTTCATTATCTAGCCAAAACTGTTTTTTTAATAAATGTTGGAACCATAAAAAACAGAACGATAATTTTTTTATATTTTTTATTTATGGAGACAGGATTTAAGAGTGAACACTGGCTCTTGTGCCTCAGCTGATTTTTAATATTTTGCTGAACCACTTTTACTGCATTACAACATTCTTTTCTTTTGTGTACTCCTGATACGCTTTATTGAAAAGGACTTATAGAGACTTTATACGTCACTCAAGTTCGCTGACTGGAAAAAAAAATCAATGACTGAGGCCAGAGAAATAATTGGTGCCTCGATTTAATCTGTTGAACCATTTTAGCTCCGTGTCTTTGTACAGTGTGACACCTGAACGTTGTACAACTCCATATTCACAATCACAGCACTGTTTGTGATACGAAGCCTGTCAAAGGTTAGTCAAGAAGACTGTCTCACGTTTATACCACCCATTCATGTTCCCTCTCACACAGCACCTAGTTTATAAAGGCGACTGACTGATGATGTTCCTCTCTGTGTTTATCATAGTTTCTGTCTCTTATCCAATTTTTTGCACTGTGGTCATTTAAAAAATGTCTAAGCCTCTGCTGCTGTCTGTGGTCATTTCCTTGTCAGATTGATGGAAAACTCCTCCACCCCATTCATCCCCACTTTTAATCAGGACCTCTGTCCTCAGGTCCATCCATTAATCTCACCATTTGTCATGCTCCACATCACATCCATCCAGATCTCCAGCATCATCCTTCACCCCTGCGCTGCTATCACCACCGTCTAGACTCCCTCCAGGGGATTTTTCCAGTACAGCTCAATATATCACTACTCCCTTATATGATGATGTCACAATAGGATCTCTTCACTAAAGACTCCTTACACAATGTGCACACATTAGAAAAAAATCCATCTTAGCCTTCTTTCATTTGAATAATTTCTGATTTAAACATGAGGTTTTAAAAGCCTAAATAACCCCAAGTATAAGTGTAATTCGATATTAGGTACAAGTTAATATTTCTATATTTATCGACTTCTTGTCTTTACCCTGTTGCTTCATAAAAGCAGTAGCAGCATTAAGCAGTTGAGATCCACAGCATATACCATCCTCTGGCATTCACATTTAGTAACTGAGGTCATGACCTATGGATGGCTCTTAGGTTTGGTCTAAAAACTGTACATAAGGATTGACATTCACCATGATTTGATCACGTGTTTGACCAGTGAACACTGTGGTCTTATTCTCCACTGGTGGTACTGGTGCCCTTTAGGTTGTAATGAATGAAATGTAATTAAAGCAAAGCAAAAAAAAAATCTCCAAACACTGAAAGAGAATTCAGTCATGCTTCAAAGTGTGTACATTTCCTGTGTGCTGCCAATATTTGTACTTATTTTAATCTAAAGTAACTGTCTCTGGGGGATTCTTTAGTGGTGTATATAATTCACCTTACCTTCCCCGCTCTTCCGCTCATCTTCACATCTGCATTAATGTACTTTACTCAGTTGAGGTCGCAGAAGATATGCCTCTGCTATTTTTCCCCCCATAGGTCAGTGCATTTTGTTCCACCAATTATTAACCATCGCTGTGAGGGATGAGGGTGTGCCTGTGTGTGGAACAGTGGTGATTAAGAAGCTGGGATGGCTTCATAAACAAGTCTCGTACTAATAAAACTAAATACCTTATGTCTGTGTTCTGGTGCTCGCTTGCTTTGTTGTGACGGAAGGAAGGTTGTTATGTTTATTAATAGCTTAGTATTCATCAAGCCACTGGGCAGATATGGCCAAACTTTTGAAACTTTTAGGTGTTGTCCAACATCAGCAGCAGTCAACGTTATGTGTACATAGAAAAGTGTGTCTTTGTCAATACATGTCGTTGCCTGTTCATTCTCTCTTACTGCTGTGTATGCCATTGTTTTCTATGTTTTATCTTTCTTTGCTACATATCTTTTAGAGACACAGTTTTATATTTTATTAAACTGGCTCACGCATTCTCTTGCCAATAGTCAGATGAAAAATGTAATAGTGCTTGCACGTCTATTTTTGACAGAAGCCTGTTAAAACATTTAAATACCCCTAAAGCTCACATTAGCTAGTTATATAGTATTGTTGTCTAGATGCAAAAAAATGTCACTTGTGAGTTTTACAGAGAAGACATAAACACTAAACATGCAGCAAAAGTCTCCTGCCCACTTGAAACCAAGAACAATACAGCACTTGAGTGCCGGCTGTCTCCAGGCAACCTCAAGGTAACAAGACTTCCCAAGTTGCTGTCTATCCAATAAAAATTCAAAGTCCATACTAGCAAAGAACAATCTAAGACGTGATGGGAAATCTGTTACCTTTACACAGTCAGCCTAGATGTTTCCTCTAAAACTCTAAAACACAATTATAATGCAGTTTAGTTGACGTTTCATGGACCTGGATTAACGTTACATTAACGATAATCCAGGTGCTAATCTAAGATAAATAACACCTAGCACCTTTCTTACTCCTAAGGGTTTTACATAAATTCTATACTTTGACAAAAACTATTATTATGTACTATATTTATATTTTAAAGTTAAGCAACAAGTTTGCTGCAGTGTGTATAATTGCATGCAAACTGTGTGCTGTGTCTATTCCACCATGTAAAGCAGGGGTCCCCAATCCCAGTCCACGGTGGCCGGTGACCCTGCAGGTTTTAGATCTCACCCTGGGTCAACACACCTGAATCACATGATTAGTTCATTACCAGGCCTCTGGAGAACTTCAAGACATGTTAAGAAGGTAATTTATCCATTTAAATCAGCTGTGATGGATCAAGGACACATCTAAAACCTGCAGGGACACCGGCCCTCGTGGACTGGGATTGGGGACCCCTGATGTAAAGGATGCTACAAAGGATGAAGCATTTTCTCCAACAACAGATCTGCTCGAACAGAAACTGTAAACAGAAATCAGAAAAGGTCCCAGAAGAAACTTTATAGCTTTACAGACACATTTCAGTGGACGAACAACCAACACGGCTGATTTGTTGGAAGAGTTGATTAACTGGACATCTCCAAAATGTTAGAATACACCTTTAATGCATTAATTGCTTTATATTTCATGTCCACATGAAGTGTGCTAAATTAATTAACTTTGCTTTCTGTAGGGCTGCTGATCTTCTACTGATGTGAGCTTACCAACAACTATTGCCTGATAGTCGTTAACGCCTCGATGGAGCTCGTCCAGTTTGCTTTGCTGCCTCAGGAAGTCCCTACAGCTACCTGGAGCAACACCTCTGCCCCCTCCTACTCTCATTTCCTGCTCCTTTCTACTCCCTCCGAACCGCTTCACAGCTTCAACCAAGATGACACTTCGTTTCTCCTTAACAGGTCCTGTCAAAATTGCACCAAAAGTAAACCAGGATCCCTCCCTGGCTTGGCTGGAATCTTCATCCCACTCATTTATGGCATCGTTTGTGTCGTTGGCTTGGTGGGAAACACTCTGGTCATCCATGTTGTCGTCAACTACACAAAACACGAGTCAGTCACAAACATCTACATCCTCAATCTAGCCATTGCAGATGAGCTTTTCATGCTGGGCCTACCCTTCTTGGCGGTACAGAACGCTTTGCTCTCGTGGCCTTTCGGCTCTCTGATGTGCCGAGTGGTTATGACAGTGGATGCCATCAACCAGTTTACCAGCATCTTTTGTCTAACTGTGATGTCAGTGGACCGATACCTGGCTGTGGTGCATCCCATCCGCTCTTCTTGGTGGCGGCGCCCCCACGTGGCTAAGGCTATCAGTGGCACCGTTTGGGCGGGGTCCTTTGTGGTGGTGCTGCCGGTAGTGGTGTTCGCGGATGTGCTGAAGGATGATGGGAACTGCAGCATCGTGTGGCCTGAACCAGCAGAAGTGTGGAAGACATCGTTTATTGTCTACACGTGCACTGTTGGATTCTTCTGCCCCCTGCTGGTCATCTGCTTGTGCTACCTGCTGATCGTCATCAAGGTATGACTTTTAGAGTAACACTGAAATAATTTGAGTTTTTAAGATAAAGGAGGAAGTATGAGGCTGCAAACTGTTTTAAGAGTATTGTGGCTTCAGTCAACTAATGTTGATGTACTTGATTGACAATTAACTGTTCATCCACTGTCTAAAAAAAGCCATTTCCTTTAAGGCCACTCTTACACCCTCAGGAAAGGCCTAGGGGATGAGGGGATTAACAATGATAAGCTCAGGGGACAGATAACGAGTCAACTATACTGTTATATCACTCCAACAAAGGATGTCAACAGACTAGAATCTGCTGAAAAGACAAGAAATGGTTAATCAAAGAAAAACTTCACTCTCACATAGGGCACTGGCTGCTCACTACTAGCTCAAACACAGCGCTAAACTCATCGTCAAATACGTCAAAGCACATCACTACACAAGCCTCTGCAGGCTGGGAAACAAACACCTAAGGTCACCACAGTACTGACACTGGCGTACACCGAGGAGCTCTCCACAAGCTTGTATCCAGCTATACACTGGCTCCTCAGGAGAAATGGGCGGCAGCTGAACGTGGGAGCCTGCTAGGGTTATAACAGCCATCCTCACTTTAAGCCAGCTTTCTTCTGTTCATTATAAACAGGTTGAAAAAGCAGGCGGTGGCTGTGTTCACAGCCAGAGCTGTGAGCATGAGATGACCATATTAACGATGTCCCCACATATTACACAGATAAACAAGCAGTAAACACTGTCCTAAACCTCACTGTGCACAGCGCTTACTTGCACATGCATTGGCCACAAGGTTTACAAATTTGGGCCATGCTTAACATGAGTATCTAATTTTAACAGTATACACCAATGAGGCTTAATATTATGATCACTGATAGGTGAAGTGAATAACACTGATTATTTCTTTATCGGGGCACCTGTTAGTGGGTGGGATATATTACAGAGCAACTGAACATTTTGTAGTCAAAGTTTATGAGTTAGAAGCAGAAAAATGGGCAAGCACAGGGATTTGAGTGAGTCTGCAATATTAATAATATTAATATTGTGATGGCTGGATCATCTCCAAACTGCAGCTCTTGTGGGGGGTTCCCAGCTTGCAGTAGTATCTATCAAAAGTGGTCCAAGGAAGGAGCAGTGGTGAACCAGCAACAGGGACATGTGCAGCGCATGAGGCAGCATAGCTGCAGACCAGTCAGGGTGCCCGTGCTGACCTCTGTCCATTCATGAAAGCACCGAAAATGGGCACATGAGCATCAGAACTGAACCACGGAGCAACAGAAATACATGGCCTCTAAAGCTGTGCCGTCTTTCAGCAAAGCAAACATGTTTCAGGACTGGTTTGAGGAGTACAACAACATGTTTAAGGTTGAGACGCTCCGAGGCCCCACCTCGCAACTTCCAGAACTTAAAGGATCTGTTGCTAGAATCTTGTTGCAGATACAGCACACCTTCAGGGCTCCAGTGGAGTCCATGCTTCAGGGATGTTTTGGTATCAAAAGGGGGACCTGTGGCCTGTGGTCATAATGTTATGCCTGATCGGTATCTGCATGAGTGTGTGTATACACTGTTACTGTAACTTGTTTATATGTAAACAAGGTTATAACTTTTCATCTTCCACTTTCACAGTTGCTAATCTTTTTGCAGTCATGATTAACATTGCTCATGTTGACTCATTGTGAATCATGTTGCTGCATCTGTGGGAAACATAAATGAACTTTGGGAACATAATGGCTCCTTCCACACTAAAACTCTGTCTCGGTTATTTTTGTTTAAAAAAAAGAACCTCACTCCTCTCCACAGTGACGTCCCCCTAAACTTACATTACTCAGAAAATCTGCCAACATGTGCGTAGATGCTGAAGCCCAACGTAAATGGACTACACTCTGTTAATATCACTAATGGCACAGGAGGATGAGTGTACTTAAGTAGTATTTGCACAGACCTAATGGAAAAGCAGAGTGTGCCATGGTTAAGATAAGATAACCTTTATTAGTCCCACACGTTAGCAGGTGTTTCTACATTTTGGGAGAAAAACAGCAATCAGACAGCGTGAATGTTGTTCTTCCAGCAATCTGAACTCTTAACTCTATAAATATGTTTAAACAACAAACAGAATCATGTATATGGGGCGATCGTGTCTCAAGAGTTGGGAGTTCGCCGTAAGGTTTCCGGTTTGAGCCCCGGCTTGGACAGTCTCAGTCGTTGTGTCTTTGGGCAAGACACTTCACCCATTGCCTACTGGTCAGAGGGCCCGGTGGCGCCAGTGTCCGGCAGCCTCGCCTCTGTCAGTGCGCCCCAGGGTGGCTGTGGCTTGCCATCACCAGTGTGTGTGAATGGGTGGATGACTGAATGTGTAAAGCGCTTTGGGGTCCTTAGGGACTAGTAAAGCACTATACAAATACAGGCCATTTACCATTTATCCTCTCTAACCACCAGCAGGATCTCAGATAGTGTTGTCTGTTTGTCATAGTTGTGTACTGTTTGACAGTTGACGTTATTTCAGTGACTTTTCTATTTCAGGAAATCCATCCATCTATTCATCCATCCATTCCTCCATCTATCCATCCATCTTTTTAACTACTGGGTCATTAAGGAGGCTGAAGCCTATCCCAGCTGTCATTAGGCAAAGGGCGGGGTAGACCTCGGACAGGCCAGAAAACAGGATTAATCTGGTACACTAGTCTCTTTCTTTCTGTAAAAGAAACATCTGTGTCTGCAAAAATTTGTGTTATCAGTTTCATTTGAGCCTGCATACATTTTGGACAGACTTTCTCATTAACCTGTTTTTAAATTGAGGGTATTTGCTTTCCTCTCCTTTAAAGGTAAGAAGTGTTGGAAAACGGGCACAGGCCACATCCTCCAGACGCAAGAAGTCAGAGCGTAAAATCACCCGGATGGTAGTTGTTGTTGTGGCGGTGTTCATCTTCTGCTGGCTGCCGTTCTATGTTCTCAACATTCTCAACCTCCTTGTGGTCCTGCCTGGAGACTTCAGGGGCCTCTACTTCTTTGTTGTTGTTCTTTCATATGCCAACAGCTGCGCCAACCCCATACTCTACGGATTTCTGTCTGACAACTTCAAGAGGGGCTTCAGGAAGGCGCTGTGCCGCACGTCGCGCAGAGTGAACAGCAACGACAGAACCGGCATCGAGGCCCAGAGGCCCACGGAGGAGTGGGGCGGCATTGTTCTCCGACAGCAAATAAGTGAGGGAATCACTCACGTGCATGGGAAAGAAAGTAGTAGAAATGAAGAAGAGGAGGAAATAGGTGGGATAGAAGGTGCTATACAGATGAGAGAAATCTGTAAGACATCACAGAATGGGAATCAGAACGGAGTAAAAGAGGACTCAAGGACACAGGTCACACAGAGGGGTACACGTGACCAGGGTGCAAGCTTTGATCCTGCTGAGGGAGTGTCCTCTTTGGCCAGTAAGAGAAGTAGGTCACCTGAAGAATTCCTGGACCAAAACTCTGTGCTTGATATCAGCTACCTGTAACAGAAATTTGCCCATTTTCAGTGGATTTGGGTACCTGCTGTATTACAGCGTCTTTGAAGTTGGTTTTAATGCCAGTTTATGGTAACAGTCTGGCATCATAATGCAAGTGTTTTGCCACAAAATAAAAGGGTAACAACTTAATCTAACCATGAGAAACTATAGCGGCAGGCACAATGAAACCTGAAGGACACAACAAACACACAAAGATGCCTGAATGACCACTGTTTGTAAGTATCGCTGTTATTTTGAACCAGACTGTTACTTCTGAAACTTCTTGTGCTGAAATGGCTAATGCACTAAATGAATCATGCCCCAGTGGGAAACCACATGACTAATGACCCACTGTGGAATGAAAAAATGTCAGCTGTTTACTTTTATTGCGTTGGCTTTTGAGAGCAGCCCACAAAGATAATTAGCACCGTTTTCAGAAAACACGCGTCTCAGTCAGGCTTGTGTGCATCATTTTCACCTGAATTAGTGTACATGTGTGGAGATCAACCAATTACTTTTCTTTTTTAAGGTTAACTAAAACCATGCTTTAGGTCGCAGCTTAAGAACAAGTGTAATAATAAATGTACTTGCTAGTGACCTAAATAGACTGTTGTTAAAAATCTCTACATTAATTGTGATTTTTATTCAACTTTGAATGTTTAATGAGTTTAATAAGTCGAAGTGCAATTTTTGTTAATTTCGTAAAGCTATATATTTAGAGTGCTCAAAAATAAAGGAACACTTTGAAAGCACATCAGATCTCAGCTGATAAGGACTGGGTAACGTGTTAGAGATAAAGAATACCATATCAATTGATGGAAATTATCAGCCTACAGAGGACTGAATTCAAAGGCTCTGCCAAGCATAGGACCAGTCAAGAGTATTAATTCTGTCAGGAAACTGCCTGCATACTCTCACTGCAAGAGGAACCCAGGACCTACTGCAGCAGTGTGGGGACTGACAGTGGGTCCAAGGATTTCATCCTGATACCTAAAGGCAGTCAGGGTGCTGTTGCTTAGTCTGTAGAGGTCTGTGCATCCCTCCATGGTTATGTCTCCCCACACCCACTGTGCCATCATGAAGGAGCTGGACTGCATCTCTGTTAGGTCCTGGTATCACCTCATGCTACCAGTAGTGACACTGACACTTTCCAGGTGCAAAACCAGTGAAAAACAGTCCGCAAAGACAAGATTCCTGTTTTTGTGCCTGCCTCATTGTTACCCCTTTAGTGCACCTGTTGTTAATTTTATTAACACCAAAGCAGCTGAAACTGATGAACAACCCCCTCTGTTGCTTAACTAACCAGATCAATATCCCACAAGTTTAAAACCTTATTTTGTACTTTGATTAAAGTGTTCCTTTAACTTTAGCATAATGAGCAGCATAGTTTTCAGCATTACACAGTGTTAGTCAGTGTAAAGAAACTGAGTCACATTGAAAAATTAAGACGTTTTGTCATTTATTGTGATCTTGGTGTTTTACGTCTTGTTTAAGTCTTTTTTCCACTATCAAAACTTTGTATTATCAGTGATGTTTTTAATGCTATGGTGAAGTATTAAAGCCAAGTAGTGACAGTAGGCTAAATAAATGTTTACTGTAACCAACTAGAATGTTTAAAAAATAAAAAAAGAAAGAAAAAGGTATTGTATGAAAAAAAAAAATCATGTAACCTACAATATCAACATATGGACATGTATATAGTATGTGCCTAACATATGTATGTAGCATGTATGTAAGTGTCACGCCGTCATA
The DNA here is from genome assembly GCF_018398535.1 of Haplochromis burtoni. NCBI lineage: Eukaryota > Metazoa > Chordata > Actinopteri > Cichliformes > Cichlidae > Haplochromis > Haplochromis burtoni. Next base: position 857,723 of record NW_024582619.1, on the reverse strand, counting down.
ACGTGCTCACCAAAAAAATGCTTAAAACCAATGAAAAACCGTTGGCTTTATTTCACAATGCAAAATTAATTAAAGACATAACAGATGTAACAGATGTCTGTTCACATTAAACATTTCAGGGTTCACCGAGATAAAGTTAAATTCTGCACCAGTTTAACTTTGAAAAAGGACAAAACATTGCTGCCCTCTAGAGGTCCACATACTAGAGGGAAGGCAGTTATTTACAAGCCTCAGCTCATTGCTAGGAGAAAGAAGCATTGCAAATATTTCAGAACATGTTTTTAATCCCAACATTTAATGCAGTTTGTAATAATAATTACAAATCTGGACAGGTTTTTTTTGTAACGGGGGTGTGTTTGAAAAGAATGAACTTTTGTATTATATAATTTTTTTTACATCCATCAATTATCCCAAAATTCTTCCACTAATCTAACTGTCCACCTTTACTCAGGAACAATGTCTCCAATCCACTTAAGGTAAGGCGGGTTACCCTGGTCAATAGGCAGGCTGATGACCTCAGCCACCTCATAGGGATGGTTAGAGCTGTGGAGGACAATCCATTATGAGTCAAATAAACAGAGAAAAGCCAGTACTTAAAACTGTGACTGCATGAATCATGACATAATGGAGCAAATGATGAACGCAATGTTCTAGTGCAATCTGTTTTATGTGTTGAATATTAAAACAAACTTACCGGACATATTCAGCAAGAGCGGGTACCTTGGAACTTCTTGTTTTGATCATCTAGATTTGGAAAGACACTGTGTCAAACAGGACTTCAGACATACTACCTTTCCATTTAATCAACTTCATGAAGAAGAAAGCTCATGCTGAACAGTTTAAAATATAGTTTGCCATGTTCTAAGAGACCATGACCTAATATGTCACAGTAAGCAGACAAATAATGGGATCTATCCTGAAACTTGCCTTTATATTAAATACTGAAATGTTGCCCACAGCTGAGAATGGTTATCAGTGCTGTTCCCTCTAACAGTGACTACAGAAAGTAGGACCGAGTCTATCTACTAACAGCTCATATTGACAGTCATTTAGTCACAACCTAAGCTTAAAAACTATAGCTCTTCTATAGAATAATCTTATTTCCAGGTTCAATTTTCTGTCCTCAAGTTACTCTAGAAGTGTCTCGCACTACTTTTTTGAACCATTGCCCTCCTTCACGTCCCATTCTGCAGCAGGTTTACTTCAAGGACCTCTGTTTATTTAGTAGCTTTCATTCTCCCCCCGATTGTGATACATCTCCCATCCCTGTTTGCTGTGAAGTATTCCCGGAGCATGATGCTACCACCACCATGCTACATCGCAGGGATGATACCGTAGCCAATAATCAGTGCTTTGTGTTCACCGGTAACAGAATTTGGACTTAAATGCAAAAAATATTAGAGTTTGTCTTTTTTGGTTTTGCTCTTACAAATCATTTGGTTGAAGTTTAGATAATAGCATTTACTTATATTGTTTTCCATTGAACTACTCTACCAAAAAAAACCAAAAAACTAACTGTTGGAGCTCAGTTGAGCCACCTTTCAAAAGGTTTCACAATTCTCTCCTGAGGTCTTCTGAAACTCTGTTGGAGGGACAGAGTCTTGATTGCCCCTGTAACCAAGTACCAACATGATTTTGTGACTGATTTCACTCCTGGAAGAGTCTCTGTGGTTCTTAACGTCTTCCATCTCACAATTACCGATGCTGCTTGCTGTGGGGAGCACTCAAGACTTTAGAAATCGGACAACAACTTGGAGCATCACATCAAAGGGTCTAAATACTTCTGTAAATTAGGAATTTTTTCTTTTAAATATTTCACTAAAAAATTAAACTATATCCATAATAGGATCTGAAATAATAACAGTCTTGCATTACATTTTGCCCCCAAGACATACAAATGGATTTTAGCTGCATCTAGGCAATATATACCCAGAAAGCACTCACCAGAAGCACCTCATTGTCCTCCTCAATCTTCCCCTGCCATTCATATCTGAAGGAACAGCACACAATTATTTTTGGTTATTAAGTACTAGCTTCAAAGGCAGGAAGACCTCTGCTAGTTAGAACAGTATAAATATAGTCTATAATTTACAAAAAACAACACTGGCAAAGAAAGCTCAGTGCAACACGATACTAAAGAATAGCTAATGTGAAACATACATAGATTTGATCGCTGGGACAATGTTGACACAAGCTGCTAGCTTCTTTTCCACAATACCCCTGTGAGAAAGAATAAAAGAATGAAATGAGCACAGATGAAAAACATCTCATGGTCCTTGTATCCAGCTAATGAAGACAGAGACTTTTTACTTGAACGTGCACATTTGTGCAAGGATCCATCCTGCCTTGTATCAATGGTTCAGACTAGTGGTGGTCTAATAGTGTGGGGGATATACTCTGGAGCACTTAGCTTCAAAAAGACATGGTTTAAACATCACAGCCTGCCTGAATATTGCAGCTGACCATTTCAGACCCTTCATGACACCTGATGGCAACAAACTGCATCACAAACCTCAAATCATCTCAAGATGGTTTTACTGAACAGGTGACGGTGAGTTCAATGTACACAAGAGGCCTCCACATTCACAAGCTATCGATCCAGTAGAACACCTTTGGAAAGTGGTGGACCAGGAAATTTGCACGAATGTTCTGCAGCAACCATCTCGTCGACACAGGCCAAAATCTCTGAAGAATGTTTCCAGCAGCTTGTTCAATTATTGCCAAAAAAAACAGGTCCAACCGAGTAGTTGTAAGGTGTACCTAACAAAGTGTCTAGTGTGCATATATTATAAACAGAACTGTTATTGTGCCATTTGAATCACCTGGCTAAATCTCTAGCAACTGTGTCATTAGGACAGGTGACAAAGGCAGCAGAGTGTGTGCCTGATGTGTACGTCTCAGATGCCATGGAGAAGGCCCTCAGTCCCACGGTCCTCAGCAGCTGGAACATAAACAGGCTCAGGAGCACTGTCTGACAAGAGAAATGAATAAACGTTAGAGCAAAGCATGTTTTTTTTTTCATTTTACCTAACTTGATGAGCCAAGTGTTAGAGGAAATCGCACACTCACCAAAAGCAAAGCTTTTAAGGATCCACCCTGTAGTGTCTCTGCTGTGGGCAAACCAATGCGCATTGCCTGAGCAGGTGAGACACACGAAGCTTAGGCTTTTCCCCCCTTTGTTGTAATGTGTCTAAACAGAGTTACATAAGGGTTAGTACTTGAAGCAGCTTGTCACACCATGCAAACACCATGAAAGTCTCTGTTAACTTCCACACTTTCGCATTCAACACGCTCCACTCAACAAAGCAGACCATAGTTTAAGAGAACAGGCTGTAGAAATGCTGCAGCCGGTTCTCCAAACGTATATATTTGTTTAAAATATTACACAGTGACACTGCACGCTTGTGATGCTTAGGGTTTGAACTTGCAGGTGAGTTGTGTTTAGCATTGCACTGCTAGTAACCACAGTTAGCTGTTAGCTGCTGGGCGTCGGCAGAAGCTCGTGAGTGTGTGAAAGAGCAACACGGCACGGCAGACTCACTAAAACTCTCTGATAAGTTGTTCAGCTGGATTGCAAAGTGTTGCTATAATGTAAATTCCTTGCAACTTACCTTCTAACCGCAGTCTGTCACTGCCCAACCCCTACAGGAAACCTCCTGTAAACCTTCCTGTCCCTACCTTTCAAAATAAAAGCCCCTGACATGCATGTTGCGTGACAGCGGACTAGACGGAATTGGAATTCAAATTCACATTTCTGCATTTATTAATTTTTTTCTTCTGAATTTCGGGAAAATAAATAAATAATAATTTCTAATTAGTTACTTTTCTATAATTTCTACTATCTTATAAGTTCAATTTCATCATTTACACACACATTGGTTTTATCTAACACTCACACACAAGCATTTACCCCAGTGAATGCACTGGAAGAAACCTTCTCATAGGTAGGCCACGTGCTCAGCCAAATGAGCCACAACAGCCCCTACGTCTCACAGAAAACACACTTAACAACAACTAAAACAAATCTTGTAGCTTATAATATTCCCCATATATATTAAATATATTGTATTTAATAGTTGTACCTGACCTTGAATATGTATGTATTATATCCACATGACTGTTGCATGGCAAGCAGTTTAACTGTCAGATGATGGCTGTTCAGGTTTTGTTCCATGAAATAATAGTGTTTATTGATGATTTGACTGCTCATAGAAGTAGCTTTATGAACAGGGCTACACTCTGCTCAGATTCATGTAGATGCTGTTTCACAGTTCAAATGGATAATGACCCAAAGAATACTGCAAAAGCAATAGAAGAGTTTTTTAAGGCAAAGAAACTGACTATTCTTCAGTGTCAAAGTCAGTCACTTGGTCTCAACCCAACAGAGTTACAGTCACTGAATGGTAAATGGTAAATGGCCTGTATTTATATAGCGCTTTACTAGTCCCTAAGGACCCCAAAGCGCTTTACACAACCTGTCATCCACCCATTCACACACACATTCACACACTGAAGACAGAAGAGAAGCAGAGAGACCCTCAAATATGTGAAGGCCTGGCCTGATGATGTTTGATTGATTGATTTTTATTTAAGTATATATAAATATATATAAAAAACAATCACATTTAAAATTATGTTCGTTTGGCCAGTTGCATCTGAACCTCTGAAAACCTGGTTTCAAAAAGTAGATGTAATTCCTAAACTCTTAAAGCAATACTTTTGTTAGACCCTTGAATTAATGCTGAACATCTGCAATTGATTGTTTCATTTAAAATCCACTGTGGTGATGTGTAGATTCAACACTGCAAAAATTGTGTATTTGTCAAAAATCCTCATAGAGCTAAATTTACACTAAGCTCATTTTATAGTTCTATGGTTTTGCATTGTTTGCTTAAGTGCATATCATGCTAAAACGCTAAAGTACAGGAAGTGCCCCGAAACAAAAGTCAGTCAATCAGGAAACTGCAAAAGGCAATCACATATGGACTTTTTATTTTAAAAAATACCTGGACTTAAACTTCAATAACTTAACTTTGGGATTTGGCAAACAAACAAACAAACAAACAAAAAAACCTGCCAGATTATCTGAAATTGGCAAAAAGCATGTTTAAGTCAATGACATTTCTATTTTTTAATCACACATAAAGCATGTGTCATTTTTATGTGCAGTTTTTTCATTACCTTTAATTTAGATGTAATTTTTTGGGAAGGTGTAGTTTATTTTACTTTGCTGTAAAATTTCCAATTTTTCATGATTTGTGTCTTTTTTTAAAACATCAGACGGAAACATGAAATTCTAAGCAGCTGCTCATGTATGTAACATACACACACACAAATATTCCGAAATCTAGACTTGTGTGAAACGATCAGACATGCAATGGCAGCAGGCAGCCATATGATGGCAGCTTTTATTCAGCAGACAGCGGTATTGTTTATGATCAGCTCTGGTAGTTATAACACACACACACACGCACAATAAATCAAGCCCTGTCAACAGGGTGCCAGCAATGTCTGCGATTGTGCACACAAATTGTGTTTGCTCCATGTGTGTGTTATTTGTGCTTGTGTGTTGTTTCTGTGCGGATGACAGAAGGGCCAGTCTCTTTGATAATATTCACCACCTACTTCACACTTCGCCTGCCTTCACCCCCATTCTTGATTAAAGAAGAAGACAAGCCTGTCGCACGTGTCCACTGAATATCCACACACGCAGGCTCTTACCCATGCACACGCACTTGACATGCACACTTGGGGGGAAGCGGGGGAGACAGATTGAGCTGTAGCTGATGTGAGAGCTCCACCAGGAATGCTTGGACTCGCATAAAGACGAAGTGAGAGGCATTAGAGGAGCTTGTCAAGCTCTTGCAGGAGCAATGAGGAGCGATGGAAGGAGGAGGGATATGTTGGTGGTAGTGGGAAGGGGAGGGGTGGGTGGGGTCTGGTTCCCATAGAAACTGTGCAGTCAGCACATCTGTACGTGTTGTGTGCTGTCCTCTCTCATTGGCATCCCGCGGCCTCTCGCCAACACAGCTGGACATGACAGCGCGCGCTCGCATGTAGAAGACACGCAAACACACGCAAACACACACATGCAGTCATGTACGACTGCTTGCCCTGACCTGATTGCCATAGCGACAGAGACCTCAGCCTGTGTGAGATGTTATCTTGGTAGCCCATGTGAAACAGTTCATATTTGTTTGAGTGTGAAACAGAGAGGGAGTGTGAGAGAGATAGACACCAGACACACAAGTTGCTACAGGCATGGTGGGGTGGGGGGTGGTGTGGGAGCATGTCTTGCTCCCTCCGTTTCTTCACCAGCTTTTATCCTTCTTTTCTCTCCCTTTGCTCCCATCTCCCTCTGTCTCTCTCCCTCTGTCTCTCTCTCCCCGGAAGCATGAGGAGAATCAATATGTTTTCAATTTGCAGCAGAGCCTTCGTCCTCTGCATTCTAATCAGCCTCCGCTGGCCCTTTAACTTCCAGAGAGAGACAGAGGAAGAAACAGAGAGAGGAAGAAGAAGAAGAAGCGGGTAAACGTGGACTTCAGCTAAAGATTTCTATATGCAGCTACGAAAAATCTGCGAAACATGTCTTTGCAGTTTCATTGCAGACCACACGAGGTGGACAAATCCAGGCTGTCTAAGGTGCGATTTCTCACTCTTGTCTTTCATCTCCCCTTAAACCTCTACAAATCCACTCAGCATTGTGGAATAATGAGGAACAATGTAACATTTACAACTTTATTCAGCATCGACCCAAAGTTGGTCAATCGGTCAGTTAAACTGATATCAGTCATGTTGCTCAACCTTCATCACTGGCTGTCTTTGCATCTTTCTACTTAATGCAACTGCTGACATACCGGTAAGAATATCAATCCATCCATTTTCTTCAGCTGTTCCAATTAAGGGTCTCGTTTGCACCCATTGTGCATCGAAATAAAGAGGAAATCTATCAACAAAGGCCAAAACTCAAACCTCCATCCTTATAGCCATCCATCTTCTTATCCAGTTCAGGGTGGCTGGAACCTATTACAGCTGCCATAGGGTGAGAGGTGGGTACACCCTGGACAGGTCGCTAGCCTGTTGCAGGACTAACGCACAAAGACCTTCAACCATCTATGACCAATTTAGAATCAACAGTTAACCTAACCCCACTAATTGCATATCTTTGGACTGTGGGAGGAAGTCAGAGTACTCAGAGAGAGAACCCAGGAGACACAGGGAGAACATGCAAACTCCATACAGAAGGGCCAGATGGTGGAGTCAAACCCCAGGATCTTCTTCCTATGGGGTGACACAAAAATATGGCAATAATAAACTGTGTATTTTGATTTACACCATGTCTCGTCCATCATTTGTAATGGTTTGCATTCAGGCGCTCGCTACAGAAACAACACCACACATCTGAGATGTATTTGTCCCCACTGTATTTATTCCCGTCTTGTGTTGCATGTTTGCACTTGCTGTAAAGACAAAGCCGGCCAAAAACTGCGAATCATGGAAATGTAGTGTTTCATAAACACTTCACAGTTGCACGTTGCTAATGATTGCCAGATACATATACCTCCATTAATAAGGAATTTTTAGCCTTGTGATTCTTTGATGTTTGTACTCGGTGCACATCTTAGTACTTTTGCTTAAGCCGTGTCTTAGATATTTTTCTAGCAAAGCTGCTGATTATTTGTGCTGATAAATCAGTGGGGACAGCTTTGTACCCAGCCAAGCTTTGGATGCACTCCAGCTGCTAGTCACCTAACATTGTTCATGCAGAAAATGAATTGAAAATGAATTTCATGGAACCGAGGGAGCCCAAAATAACCCGCTATGCAACTTTAAAGGACGGGCTGTTTTCTTTCTTTCTTTTTAAATGCTCGCATTCCTGCACAATAACTGTGATTAAAGCGAAGGATGAACAGGTGACAGCGGATGAGGCGCCGTAATCTCCGTGTAGGCTCGTGTTCTTGGACGAGCGTGCTGTTTTGTCAGTATCATCCACACTCTCGAGGACTCGCCAACACGCCACCACACCGCAAAAACAAACACACTCCAACAGGAAATCAGAAGTAAGAGTGGAAAATTAAGAAAGAGAAAGAGGGGCCAAAATGTTCTCTTTCTGTTCTCCTCTGCCCCCGTTAATGATGACTTCTGCAGAGAGAGAGCCACCCTGGGACCTTCCTCCTTCACCCAGGAGATGAGAGGAGAGAGAAGTTTCACCTCACTAACAGCAGGGTCTGCCGAGACAATACCTCAGAGGACTGAAGATCCACAGCAATTAGCCCGTCTCTCCCTTTTTTCCCTTCATCATGCCCATCCCTGCACTTATCTGATTATTCAAAAAGCACCCGTGGCTTAAGGATGGATGGCATACATGTTCTCCGGTGATTAGCTTTTTGACCCACAGCCCCGACTGCGGATGCGAGGCTTTTTATAGGTTATGAGTCACCCATCATCTGTAAAAATGTTGATTGCATAATTCAGCACTCCAGTTAAATTGCTAATTCATGCATGAAGATTTCAGGCACAAATAAACATGCGTGCAGTTTGTACACTGAGGGGAGAAAAAAAGCGTCTTCTCACGATTCCTTTATTTTTACTTCTGAGGACTGAGATCCCAGTTCATGAGAGCAAACCTGTGTTTGTATTTAACACCAACTCTCATATCCCTGCAGTTAGAAAACACTGATGAGATTAAAATATTAAATTCAGGCAAACTTTGGGGATCTGCAGCAGATTCCACACAGTTTTCGACCCATTTTAATTCAGCGTGCAGGACTTCCTGTGATCTTAATGATGGTCTAATGTGTGAATGTCTGAAAATGAAACAGAGTATGGTTTATTTAAATGATTGGACTCTGGATGTTTCCCCTGTAAATGATAACAATGATAATAATGTTATGCCCTTTTTACTCCCCAAAACACGAAGAAGAGGTCAAAAAGAAGAACAGATGGACAAACAGATGTGGATGAGAAACTTTCCTCTGCCTTTCTTTTTTCTTCGTCGCTGCTGCATGAAGCTCCTTACATCAGCTCTGGGGAGAAGTTCACCCAGGTTTTGTGTCATTTTATTTCCTTTCTCCTCTCTTCTTCGCTCTCTTCCTCCCTCCACATTGCTAATTCACCAGCCCACCGCCTCCCTCTGTCTGCCTGTGACTTTGCTCGTGGCGCTGGAACAGAGCAGAGGAGGAACTTTCAAAGTAGGCCAGGTTGCAGCAGGTAACGCAGAGTCATTCATGCAAACTGGAAGCTTGTGATGAGAACGAGAGGAACAGGACACCCTGGATCAGCCTTGGGCAACGAGAGGCAGAAGGGAAAGAGGTGAAGGGCAGGGGGAAAGAAAAGCAGGAGATGGGATAGTGGAAATCTTTGGGGACGTGGCCAAAAAGAAATGTATAAAATGTGTGTTAAAAAGGAGAAAAAAGTAGAGATGGAAAGAGAGGAAAGAAGGTGGCTGCATTAGTCTCAATTTGGTGTTTACAAATAAGGCACATGGATGCACATTTTTGAAAAATACTTGTGCAGAAATTAGTTTATTTCATAAATATTTTGGGGGGTTTTATGAGAGAATGTGAAAAATGGATTTCAATATTTTAAATACAGATGTTTTAAAGACTGAATTTCTTTTCATTTAAGCAAATTCATCAAAAACTCCGAGATGTGCAAAATTCTCTTTGATTTTGTTTTGTTTCCAAGGAGACACTTTTCTAACGTGGTCTTTGGCACTCCAGGCTTTCTGAAGATTGTTCACAGGGTTTATTTGGACATTGATTGCTTTTTCACATTTGTTTACACATGACCAACTTGAAATTGTAGCTTTAGGAACTTTATTGCTAGAAAAATATTGCAAAAAAGAATCACTTGTTCCCATTTCTCCAGGTGAATCTATGAAAAATGCTAAAAGTAACAGTTTGACAGACATACAATGATATTTTCACACTACACTGTGAAAAAGAAAGAGCTGTCAGTCACAACCTGCCATATTTCAGCACGTTATGTGGTGAGTCCTTAAAAATATTTGAGAAAACTCCAAGTTGAGGACAAGAGAAGTGGCCGGTCAAAAAAAAGTATTTACAGCAGAGAGCAAACTGACTGGCAAACATGTCCAGATGTACTCTGCGTCTCGCCCTATGGCATCTAGGATAGGCTCCAGAAAAGTGGAAGAGAATGGATGGATTGAGTACAGTATCTGAAAGTCATTTTTGTAAGAAAAAGGAAAAATCTAGCAAAGACCTAAAACAGCACCTGAGATGTGCATCTACTGTTCACTGAAGCCTCGTCAGAAACAGGCTCAGTGGAAGGGAAGCTGTGAAGAAGCGCTTTCTAAGAAACCTGGAGAAAATTACACCAAAACCTGGACTGAAAATCAGTGGCAGCAAGTCTCATGGAGTGATGAATCCAAATTTGAAATTTTTGGTTTATCTGTCAATATGTACAGAGCAGGTCAGGAGAGAGGTACAGCAGTGCTTCTGCATCCATCTATAAAACATGATGGAGTCTCTGTCATGGTTTGTCAGAGATGATTATAAACACAGAAAAGTATCGCCTAATTTGATCCACTATGCAAAGGAGAGTGTAGATTGGCACTGGCTTCACTGTTCAGCATGACAATGATCCCAAACACACTGCTGATATAGTATCTTGATAGAGATGCAACAACAGGCAGCCAACATCCAAAGAAAAGCTTTAAATGTCTTTCAAGAAGCCTGGACAACTATTCCTGAAGATTACCCAACGAAATGAGACGATAGCTTTTGCCAAAGAGAGTTCGGGCTGCTTTGAATAAAAACATTGACTTTGAAGCTTTACTGCATTTTCATTTATGTTTGCAGATCTCCGTAAAGGGGAACTCCAGGCCTCAAGGCCGGTGTCCTGCAGGTTTTAGATATCACCCTGGATCAGCACACCTGAATCGAGTGATTTGTTCATTACCAGGCTTCTGGAGAACTTCAAGACATGCTGGGGACTTAATTTAGCCATTTAAATCAGCTGCGTTGGATCAAGGACACATATAAAACCTGCAGGACACCGGCCCTTGAGGCCTGGAGTCCCCCCACCCCTAAAGAGTATAAGTGTACCTATTTCCTATTTTCCAAGCAAAGTATAAAGAAATTTAAAGAATAAAAAAATTCTTAATTGTTTTTCTAATTCAGGATTGCAGGGCTGAGCCCTATACTAAGCATTATAAGGCAAAAGGCAGAGTGCAGACCAGATAGGTCAACAGTTCAGACTGACACATTCACACCCACAGCCAGTTTAGAATAATCATTGTGATTTACGTGCACGTCTATGGGAGGAATCCATGCACAGAGGCACAAAGAACATGCAAACCCCACACAGAAAGGCCCAGCCCACTGGTGGATGTGAATCCAGGACCTTCTTGTATTGAAGGCAGCAACTTCAAATACCACACTGGGGTTCAACAATTTATTCTAATTAGTGGACTTCATTTTCAATCGCACTTATATCATTAAAAAAAACATGAATCTAGAGAAATGTCAGAACTCAAGGGAAAAGTCCCAAAACCAATACTAATTATTTGTAATCCTGGGCTCTGTAGAGACACTGCATTATAATCAAATATGATTCTACAGTCAGGGGGGCACATAAGTGGACCAGATAAGAAGCTGCAACGCGTGTTCGCGTACATATAAAAGGCAGTGTTTTTGTCCGCTGGAGTGGGATTTTCACAGCATATTCTGCACCACATCTCTGTGCGTTCATCCTTTTTTTGAAGCCAGCTCACCTCCTGCAACCACTTTTCCAAGAATACGCACTTGGGGTTCACACTCCTTCTGACATTTCTTTGGAGGTGGAGGAACACCAAAGTAATTGCTTAAAGGAGCTTCTTCGACATCTTTAAGAGTTCTAAACAAATGTCTGTCCTCCTCCAGAAAATCTTATGTACGCAAACGCGCGTTGCACTTCTTATGCAGGATTTGCTTATTTCAGCGAGACAAAGCTGCATCACGTGTTATCTACATGTACTCCGATAACATGGCTCAGCAGAAAAAGAGTCTGGGTGCTAAACTGACCTGCGTGGAGGTCGGACTTGTCACCCACTGAAGACATTTGGTGCATTATGAAATGAAAACAGAGGTTCAGCTGAAATCCTGTCTGGGAAGAATGGGAAACATTTGTAAATCTACAGAGACGGTTTCCTCAGTTCTCAATCAGAGTGTTGTTAAAAGAAGTGAAAAAAGATGTCTTTGAACCAGCTTATTCTTTTTAAGCCTTCCATCATACAAAAAGGAAACTTATTATTTTATATTTTCCACTCTCATAAAACCCACTTCCAGATGAACCGAATCAACTTTCTTGGAAATTCCTTGTACTTTATACAATCCAGTACTCCAATAATAGAGTTTAGATGATTTGCAGAGGAAAATCTACACAGAAAGCAAATGTTTTGGAATCAGGGTCACATTAAAGCACTTTAAAATGCAGTGTGCATCCCTCTGTACCCATCTGCTATTGATTGAGATCATAAAGTCAGCAGGAAAGTGTTTACTGAGGTCATACATCAAGTGAGCAATGGGGTCACTTTCCCCACAGAGAATCTGAATTCTTTTTGCAATCAAAGGAGTCACCCTCTTCTGAAATGGTAAAGAAATACATTTGAAAACATTTTTAATGTGTCTTTATATACAGTTTCTGGTTTGACTTTTTTATAGTGGAATATAAGAACTGTTGATATAGCAACGCTGATGTTGTCACTTCTCTGGTTAAGTCCCAGTACAAACGCATTGGGAGGTGGTTAGAGATCAGTTGTGCAGCCACGATTATGTAGATGTGTAACTGTGATCTTAATGTTTCCTGATTAGGCTGTCAACCTTGCAAGATTTTGGTGCGCATAAATGCAATAACGCGTGAAAGAATTTAGCTCCTGCGCCACTTTCCGAGTGACCAAGCCCAGAAAAACAAGTGGACGTGTTCACAGTCCAGACCCTACTGCATTGTGAAAACACACTAAGACTTTGATCTCCAGAATCTGAAGACACACACACGTACACAAAACGCAGTCTTCATTAACTGGCAAAAGGGACAAATCTTTAGATTTATGCTGGATATTTGGTGCCGCATTGAATCCGTTGCTCGGCAGAACAAGCTTTGATCTAAAGGTCTTTTAAGATGAAAATGCCAAACTGGAGTCGGCTGTTGCCTGTGCAGAGAGGGTTCATGAGATGCAGCAACAACAATGCAGTAACAATGCCGTGCTGGTCATGATTAAGGGATTTTCTGTGCCGCTCCTCTCGTCTCTGGCCATCAGTAACCCGAGTGCTGCAGGGACTTGAGGCTGTGGCTGGATGAGAGGAGAGGAGGAGGAGTAGAGTGGAATGTTAAACATGTCCTCTAGACCCCAGAGGAGGAGGAGGGAGGGCGGCCAACATGGCAGACTGCTCGTTCTGTGCCTCTATGGCTCAGTCTCTATCCCTCTGTATCACTTTCCCTCACTTTCTTCCTCCCACTCTTATCTCTTGTTTGGAGATTTTTTGTCTTTAATTTGGAAACCGTTCATATTGTCACCCTGTGAGTTGCTCTGAATCGCTCAAATTTTGTTTGTCACTCTTATTGTAATTCAGTCAGTGTACCAGCTGTTATTAGGCATTAGGATTTGCGTCACCAAATGAGGTAATGCTCATTCTATTCTTTCAGAATGACTGAAAGTGCAATACCATAATACCTTGCTGTTCTTTCTGAATGGGTCAGGAAAGTTACATGCCTTAATTTAACAAATCACAATTTCTTTTGCACAGTATTATATTACTAACAGGCCTCCGAGGCAAACTTTAACCCAGTAGAGATTAGACTGCAGTGATTGTTGTAACATGATTTAAAGAATGGAAATAAACTAAATCGCAGTCACAACCTGATATCACGTATGTTTGCTGTTGATGCTGAGCAATTTCAGTTCAATTCAATTTTATTTCTATATCATCAAATCACAACAACAGTAGTTATATTGTAAGGTAAGGTAGAGACAGTGCAATAATACAGAGAAAAAACAACTATCAGACGACCCCCTATGAGCAAGTACTTGGCAACAGTGAGAGCGAAAAACTCCCTTTAAACAGGAAGAAACCTCCAGCAGACCAGGATCAGGGAGGGGCAGCGTGTCATGACAAAAGACACATTGTGGAAAAGAACAACATATTAATAACCACATAACACTTATAGTCCTGCTATAAACTAAATGTTGACATTTAGTGGTAAAGGCATGGTTTTACATTTTGGGAACTAGTGCAAGAAAACATTTGCATATTAACAGGATTTCTGTAACGTTGTCACTCAAAGCAACCATGCCCCTAAATGTACACACCGTTGTTCCTTGATACAATTTAAGAATGTCAGCTATATCAAAACATGCATCAGAATTTCTGCAGCAATTGATCAAAGTGTGTGTTTTGTGACATAGTTGCAGATAAATGTGATTTGGCTTTAATACTTACAGACAACTCACAGTCCAGGCTGAAAAAAAGTCAATTTTGCTAACAACTTTTTCAAAAGCCATTTTCAGTCAGTCATATTGGAAGTGTGGATAATAAGAAGTGCCCCTCGGTATTGCTGCTACTATCCACACGTTGAGAATCAAAGATCACAGCAGACTAGCGGCAACCCGGTGGTAACAGAATTGCAAAAATCTAAAAATCTAGACCCAAAAAAATCTAAAAACTGTGTTTAAAAATAGAAAAAAATAACGATCATGTAACTTTAAAGACACCGTGAAGGAAACCACTTTGAAGCATGGAGCCTTGTGGTTTGGTGCTGCTTCGTTACCTCAGGGCCTAGATTGTCATAGAAACGGTTAATTAAAGCTCGTATCCAGACATTTTACAGGTGAATGTCAGGGCAGCAGTCCATGACCTGAAGCTTAGGAGAATCTGGTTGATGCAAATATGCAGTGACACAAAGTACACAAGCAAATCAACAACAGAACTTTTGGAAAAAGGAAAAACAGTTGTGTTTTGGAAATGTCAGAGTCCTTACCATAGACACATTTAGATGCACTGGCTTGGAGACAGCTGTTTCATCAAGACTACTGATGGGCAGCTGCAGCTCAGGAGGTAGAGCTGGTTATCTACTAATGCAAGGTTCTGTGGTTCAATCCATGACTACTCCAGTCTGCGTATCAAATAGTCCTTAAGCAAGATACTAAACCTTACAATTGCATCCACTGACATGTGAATGTGATAGTTAGGAAGCACCTAACGCCATTAATACACACAACCTACTCAAGGTAATGCCCTAATGGGGGTTGTCACTGTTGAAGCTGATCATGTACAGTTATTATCCCGTGTGTTCAGTATTGATATGCAGATTACACTGATCAGTCATAACATTATGACCATCTGCTGAATATTGTGTTAGCCCTACTTGATGTCAAAACAGCCTTGACCTGTTGAGGTATGAATTCCATTAGATCCCTGAAGGTGTGCTGTGATACCTGGCACCAAAATGTTAGCAACAGATCCTTTAAATATTGGAAGTTGCGAGGTAGGGCCATGGTCTGTCCAGCACTTCCCACAGACGCTTGATTGGATTGAGATTTGGGGAAGTTGTCGGCCGAGTCAACACCTCAAACTCGTTTTGCTCCTCAAACCATTCCTGGACCACGTTTGCTTTTTGGCAGGGAGCATTATCCTACTGGAAGAGGCCACCGCCATCAGGGAATACTGTTTCCATTAAAGGGTGTACAACAATGCTGTAACAGTTTTTAAGTAGCTGGTGCAGGACCCAAGATTTCCCATCAGAACATTGCCCGAAGCATCACACTGCCTCTGCTGGATTCCCTTCTTCCCATAGTGCATCCTGGTGCCACGTGTTCTCCAGGTAAGCAATGCTCATTCAAAAGAAGATGTGATTCATCAGATCAGGCTTCCTTCTTCCATTGCTCTGTGATCCAGTTCTAATGCGTGTTAGCACTTTCAGGTGGTCAAGGGTCAGCATGGGCACCCTGACTGGTCGTAGCTATGCAGCCCCATAACAAACCGCAATACTTTGTGTATTCTGGCACCGTTTTAACAGAACCAGCATATTTTTTTTGGGCAGTTGGACATACAGAAGCACGTCTGTTGGATTGGACCACACAGGCCAGTCTTCACTCCATTACGCTGGTTATTTTCTTGGACCACTTTTAATAATAATAATAATAATGGATTGGATTTATATAGCGCTTTTCAAGGCACCCAAAGCACTTTTGATAGATACTGACCACTGCAGAGCGGGAACAACCCACAAGAACTGCAGTTTTGGACCCAGTCATCTAACAATTACAATCTGGCCAAGGTAAAACTGGCCAAGGCATATCGTTATGTTTGATAATTTTTCCTGCTTCTAACTCATCAACTTTAAGGAGAAAATGATTTCTCGCTCCCTAATATATCCCACCTCCTAACAGGTGCCATGATGAAGAGATAATCAGTGTTATTCACATCACCTGTCAGCCACATAATGTTATGCCTGGTTGGTGTATAACTATTTGTGTCACTTGTACCAACACATAGACAATCAGGTACATTATGTTTGTCTGTAACTCTAACTTGGATGAACATCAGAACAGATTATGTCAGTAATCGGTTCAGAAATCCTGGTAATACCAACGGTTCAGTCCTTTGTTGTTTCATATGTAGATTGTACAGATTATGAAGCTAAAACCAGCAGCTGGTTTGCTTTGGTAAAAGGCAAAGGCAAAAAAACAACCCAGACTCTCAAACAGCTATGTAACGTGTTGTTTGTTTACTCCATAGTAAATCAGAGGTATACTAATGCAGTGGATTTCCAGAGTAGAACATAAGCTAACGTGGGGCGCCAGCACTGTTGCATGCATACTAAAGCTGTAGACTTTGACAGGAGCACATAATCTATGGACTGTCTGTGGAGAAAGACAAAAGAAGCATACTGTGCATGTCATCACCCACAAATGGTGCAGGCAGCTGCAGGGGGATCAGCAAGAAGGTAGAGCTTCCCTCATTACATCCAGATCTGACTAGTGCTGCAGTGTATGGCCTTTCAGCGTCTGAAGTTTTGACATTTAATTTGAGAATCCCCAACAGGCAGCTTATTATAATTTCAAAATACTGGAACCGTGTCAAAGACCATTGCTCCAAGTTTTTTCTGCAGTAGTGTGTCTCTGGCATCACCTGAAACATGCTGGATATATGTAGAAATGTATATATAGGTGGAACCATTTGCTATACTGTATATACATTCACACTAATCTTTTAAATGCCTCTTTCAGGCTTTAAAACAGCTACAGCCCTTTTAGCTAACGCTGCAGCAAATAACTCTACATATAGGAGGGTCACTATAAAAAGTCTTAGTGTACTTACAAATCATGAAATGTTTCATATGGCACTCTGTGAGCTAGCCTTTGCACCACATAGCTCAGCTGTATCCATCTGAAAGTTCAGGATTCATCTCACCTGAGAAAATTCTGGTTAGAAACCAGGATTCATTGACTGCATGTGTGTGTTGGACAGGCTTCTTGCATCAGTTTGTTCTATTTCTCCAATAAACCACATGGGAAACCATATTATATGCAGTAAATCACTATGGTAACACTGGAGATGGTTGTGAGGTTTAGTGAAACATTACCTGAGGTCCAGATTAGCAGACAGGCAGAGGGCTAGTCAGGACCAACATGTCACTCAGAGTAACTGTGCCCCTAATAATGTATATAATGTATATAGCTGTAAATTCTCATGTGCTTTAACATGCTAGTTATATAAAAATATACCTTGATGAACCTACAGTATGGTATAAAAATCTTTGGTGACTACCTACAGGAGTTATTGAGTTTCAGAAAACTTGACCTCTGACCTTGACCTTGAGGTCGAGAACATTGAGATTGGAGCTCGTCCGAGAATTTAAGAAGATGCACCCGTGGTATCAATTTGTTGTCAATCATAGCTGGCAGGTTGAAGCACACTGTCTTGTAATCACCAATTAACAACAGAAACCTGAGGCTACAACCCCACACACCAACACAAATCCCTAATGAGGACACACATCTCGAAGATCTTTCTCTTAGTAGAATACAAAGCTGACCGCGCAAAACAAAGATGAAAACCAGCACAAAAGAGCGATCACCACAGTGATTCTGCTTTAGAGACATGAACAGGGAGAAAGCGGGGTCTGGCTGCTGCACTCAGCTTTCTTGTTGGCTAGCTTAGCGTTAGCATGCTGTTTGTGCAATTGCATGCAAAGAACCAAAGTTGTGTTAGCAACATACTGCAGTTGTTTCCATCATGGATGCAGATTTCAACTTTACCATTTATCTTGTCCTTTTTTGCAATAAAAATAAATGTTCGTATCCATGCTCTGGACTGTGTCATTATTTTCCTCTGACATGTGAACTGAAATCAGCTGATTGTAGGGCAAATGCAAGAACCGATGAGCGGGATCGATATGCAGGTAGACTAACAATTCCAAAGAACTGGACTACTGGGAACTGGTTTTCTGCAAGAAGCAGTGTTTGATTCTCATCCCTAGTCTCTGTGTGTTAGCCCTGGGACAGACTGCCAACCTATCGAGGATGCGCTCCTTTCACCCTACGGCAGCTAGGATTGGCTCCAGCCTCCCTGGTGACCCTGAATTAAATAAGCAACAGAAAATGAAAGGATGGATAGATGATGGTTGTTCTGCTGCAGATATAAACATTTTGAAATGCCCCAAATCAGACAATTAAAGAAGCATATTTACAGCCTTGTGCAAAAAACTAATTTGGCCTTTATTGATAGTTTTCCTCTTCATTGCAGTGCACAATGGGAGAGTTTTTATTTTTGTCTTTCTGACTCATCCATCTGGATAATAGCATTGATTGGCAGGTGTTCGACACTGGCAGCTTTTAGCTAATAGAAGTCTGCTGGGCTTCAACTCTGCTAAATTAGAGTCCATGAACCCCACCTCACTAATGTGTTTGTGCTCTCTGTGCTTTTTGGAGCATTTTATTTACTTTAACGATCTGATATTATGGGCTGCTGTGTGGTACAGCCTGTCCTAAAAGTTGGTGTTTTCAGTTCTGGCAAGTGAGATTGTTTTGTTTTATTAGTTTCTTACATGGCAGTAATTAGCAGATGTGTGTGTCAGTGTATTGCACCCCTTAAGTTCACAAACTTTCCAAAGTTAGAAAAAACACAGTACTGCCGATATCATCAGCTTCATCTTAGTGTGCGTCGTGATGTTCTGTGTGATGCCTTTTCAATCTAGCATTGAGAAATAATGTCCAATCCAATGAAATCCAGGTGAATCCGAAGATACGGATTCTCTTCGCTTTAATCAGTTAATCAGTTTTGAGATTAAACGTCGCCTTTTGAAGAAAATCCTGGCCAAGAAGAGAAGCATCCGTTCCTTCGCCTTCTCAGAGGAACAAAACTCGTGCTGCCTTCAGGCAACACTCAGTTTTTTCTTTCTTTCTACGTGTGTTTGTGTGTATATACACATGAATCTGTGTCTATTTACTAGCAGTACCCATGAAAATACCATGTGGATACAGTGCAGCCTATCACAAGAGGGAGACAGTTGCCGTGCTTGTGGAGTCACTGGAGGAGCTGTCCATTTCAGCACCACGATGAGGCAGCAGAAGCCACAGATGTTCCTATTGAAACGTTCCATATTTAGGTGGATAATATAAAACAAAACATTAGATATGTTTACTAAGATTCCACGTACTGCACTGTATTTCCACTTGCTATATCTGGCCTTCAGCCACCTATTTGCAGGAATTCCTCAAAACTATTTGGCCTTTAAAGCTTTCATGACCTGTGTTGAAAAACTCCTTTCGTTAGGGTATTTTTAACGTGCAGCTACATATAACATGATGTATATACGAGTAGCTCTGACAGCATTAGAATCACTGTAGTTTCTGCAAGGCGAGGGGATGTGAAACATATGACAGAGTCAGACATACTGACCACGGATCAGTGAGTTTTACAACCTAACCAATCTATTTCTGTAGAAACCATCCAAGCTCTTAACTGCTCGCTCAGGTGTTTTACACACTCTGCTCACCCCTTTCATCATTTGTGTCTCGAATCTGCCTCTCCCCAGGAAATGAATGAGCACACCAGCTCACTGGAAAATAATAATAATAACGCACTGATGATGACAATAATGTGACACTTTATTGATCCCTGTCAGATTTTTTTTCTCGCTTCCCCTGCTCATAGAAAAGGCTAGAAGGTGGAGGTCACATCACAGCAGCACTCCTGCAGTAAACTAGAGGCTTTTGGGTCTGCAGGACATGAACTTGGTTTAAAGAAAAAATAAAAACACACAAACATACGCTGCCTGATGAAATACAGCCACTGTGATGCCACCCGGGGACCAGAATCAGCCTGCCAAAGACTTCAATCGGCCCACTGGATGGCTTTAGAAAACGTGAAAGAGAGCATACATTTTGTTAAATATATTTTAACACATTTTACAAGTTTTTCTACTGACAAAGACTTCCCCTGTCACCAGTCATATGACACCACAGTAATGAAGTAATGGATAATCCTGAGGTGATGTGAGATGTCCTGTTTTTCCAACATTTACTATAGAAATGTGTGTGTGTGTGTGTGTGTGTGTGTGTGTGTGTGTGTGTGTGTGTGTGTGTGTGTGTGTGTGTGT
>NW_024582619.1:794017-837099 GCF_018398535.1 Haplochromis burtoni | reverse complement strand
TGTGTGTGTGTGTGTGTGTGTGTGTGTGTGTGTGTGTGTGTGTGTGTGTGTGTGTGTGTGTGTGTATGGGGGGGTGGGGGATTACAATATGGCAGAAAAAAAACAACAATAACATTTTTTTTTAAATGGCATCTGACCCCGAGTGCTAAAAAAGCTACAGACTGCTTTTGTAATTCATTGTCATTTGTTACTTTAACAGTGTCCTTGCTGTCATTGAAGTTAAAGACTTTACATATTTGGAGGATTTCAGCTAAAACGGAAGGAATCTCACTTCAGTAATTGGTTATTTCAAACTGACATCACTGGGCCGGTGTGACAGGACATGCATGCAGAAGTTGCAGTAACAGCAGAGGGAGATATTTTATTTCAAACCAACATGAAAATAATCACGGGGAAACATTTAAACAGACATTATGAAAACGTAATTACATGTAAATATATATTAGCCACCTAGCTTAATCTTGTTTAGCGATTAAGGATCCTGGGATGTACTTGTCTCTCTTTTGCTCACAACCGAACTCTTGGCTTTAATTATCCCCCCCTGCTGGTAACGTGGCTTCTGCATGCGTGTCTAGTTCACGCTATATTCTTTGGTATCTGGGAAGAAACCATCTGCTTCTCCAGACTGCTAATTATTATTATTATTATTTTGTTGCTTCATAAAATTTAAAACTTACAACTCAAAAATGCTTCATTACTTTACCACACGTGCCTATATCTACTTTTTTAAAATCTACTTTTTATCGTTTTATCCTACTCCAGCTAATTTTTCTGACCTTTGTTTTAAACTCGTGCTCCTTAGTACACTTTCAGTGTCATGTCCGTGTCATACCGTCAGTAAAGCGCTGGCCTGTCGCCGTTTTACAAATGAAGTTGCCCAACCTTAGAGGAGTGCAAAGAAAAGCTTTCTAGAAACGAGTTGATGGAACATGCACATGTTTTCACACTGCTTCAGACAAATAATAAAGTGATGGATGTACTGACGTGGGTAAAGGGCATGTTTTTTTCTTCCTTTTTTGCAGTGCGCTTGTTTTTGCGTAAAGTACTGCTGCTGCTGCGCACGGAACATCCCCCCTCGCTCTCTCGCTTTCTGGTTGTGTCGATTTTTTTTTCATCCTGTGCTCCTAACCATCATCCACCCCCTCCTCCTCCTCCTCCTCCTCTTCTTTTTCTCCTCTCTCCACTTCTATCTCGGCGCTGCGAAGAAGGAAACCGAGGGAACCGAGGATTGATGTGTTGCTCGACTTGAAATTTGCCTCTTCCTTTTTTGCGCACACTGCCCACCCCCCACCACCTCCTCACGCCCGACAGCCTTGCCATAAAATAATTGCTGCTTCCCCCCCCCTTTTTTTTTTGATGATTTCCGATCTTTTTTCATGTGATGACAGTAAACGGCTGTGTGCGTGTGTGTGTGTCTGTGTGCCCTCGATGTTCTCCGGCTGACCGTGATATAACCATCTAAGGACCGTTTGGATGCGGGAGGCAGAGGCTCTGACGCTCCGGGAAGCTTCGTCCATGCCTCCTTGTCCTCCTCCTGCCTGCGACCGGCTGTGTGACCGGTGATGCTCGGCCTCTCCGCCTGGATGCGCCCCTCTCTCCGCGGTGTGCCGTCGGTACCGCTGCCCGTGTCCCCCTGTAGCAGAATTCCACTTTTGCCGGAGAAAGGTCTAGGGACCACATATGGAAACTGGGGACCAGAATTTTAGGAAAAAGGAAAACTAAGCAGGCTGTCGTTTGATTTGCACAACTTGATGTTGTTCCTCTTCTTCTTTGCTTGATTTTTATTCCTATTATTTGGAGAAAGAGGGGGGCAGGAGGAGGGGGGTTGATCGTCCCTGGTTGGTTTATTTGTTTATTTATTTTTTAATTCTCCATCCTGTCTTCTAAGGAATGGCTGGTTTTTATGGCAGTCATGGCACTGGCTGATATTTGGCAGTATTTATCATTCTGTCCTTGATTTGGAGGTGTGTGTGTGTCTGTGTGTGTGTGGTTGGGGTGGGTGGGTGAAGTGCTTGGTTCTGCTGGTTTGAGTCTGTCCTCTCATTCCTTTTGGTACATTTAGTCCTAATTTCCCTAACATATCCCGGGCCCTGCCTGCCTGTCTGTCTTGCCTGTCTCCCATCAGAATACATGTGCTCAGCCTGATTCGTCAGAAGTGCTTGACATGATTCACTGATCCACCTGGGTTCACACCGAGCTAGCCATCACTGAATTGTGTTATCGTTAATTAGAGATCTGTGCTTTGCCTTCTTCGGGGAGTATTTTAAAGAAATCAGGCCGCCAACTGTGTTAGTCTTAACAACACTCCACCCACCCCCCTATGTTTCTTCATTCCTCTTCAGTATGAATTAATTCACCCTGCGTGCATGCGGGTGCTCGTCCATGCACAGGTGCGTGAAAGTTTAAGTTTGCGAGCGAGTGTGTTGAGTGTGTTGTGTGTGTGTGTGTGTGTGCGAGAGAGCAGGAGAATGACAGTGTAGGCTGTGTGTGACAGACTCTGTGAGTGGAAAAAAAATATATAAATATATATATTTTTCACAAAAAATCAAGCGCTCCCATGCACATCACATCACCGTTGAAGCTGTGAGGATTGTAATACGTGTAACTGTTTGAGTCGGTTCAGAAAGCCCAAATCAGGTCTAAAAACAGCCCCGGAGAAGCTGAGCAGAATCCTCCATCTTCTCCTGATCTGGGCCTTTTTCAGAGTTTGACGTTTAGAGGCCTTCCAACTCAACAAAGTAGGCCTAGATCCCAGACCAGGTCTCTTGTGGGATCTGCTTGAAGCCTGTGTTTTTAGGTCGACTTTTTTTTTTTCTAGAGCAGGGCAACTTACTGCCGTTTGAGGACTCGAACAGCTTCAGAGCTGAGGGTTCTGCTGTCATTGCCAAAGTCTGTTTGACCCTCCCTCACCCCCCTTGCTCTGTTGGGTCAAACAGCGACAAATCCACCTCAGAGCTCCACCCTTCCCTTCATTTTTTCACCCTTTTGAAGAACCCCCCCAAAAACCAACCATACGATTTCCCCCGAGCTCCCCGAACTCCCCCGCCCCCCCAGCCGCCCCCCGCCACCGTCGCCCGCCCGACGCCGCCCACCCCCCGTTTTCCGAGCTGGCGTGGCGACGCAAACTCACAAATATTTACTTCCTGTACATCAAGAGGAAAGGGGGCCCCCCTTTCGTGGAATGCGGCAACATGGGCGTGTTTGACCGCGGGGTTCAGATGCTGCTGACCACGGTGGGGGCCTTCGCTGCCTTCAGCCTCATGACCATCGCCGTGGGGACAGACTACTGGCTGTACTCGCGCGGCGTCTGCAAGATCAAGAGCAACAACGAAAACGAGACCAGCAAGAAGAACGAGGAGGTGATGACGCACTCGGGCCTCTGGAGGACCTGCTGCTTGGAAGGTGAGCTGGAGCTGTGCTGTAGAAGTCACACATATGCGTATATACATGTGTGTGTGTATATATATATATATATATACCAACAACACCACACTCAGGCACACAAGCAGATCGATCCCTGCATGCCCACACACACATTCACACAGTCCTGCAGTTGCACTCACATGCCTACACATAGGCTCACATGCCCACACTATTCTGTATGTACTCTGCATCCATTCCCACACTATCTGTCTATCTATCTGTGTGACATCATTCCTTCTTTGTGTGTTGAAATGAATGCAGCTTCTTCCTGAGCAGTGATTTGGATGGCTTGTCTACCAAATGGTCACATCCTCGGTTTTGGGGCTGCCCTCATGGTCTGTCATGGCCAGTGTGGCCAGAATGTCTTTTTAATTGTCCCAGCAGAGAGCAGCCTGGCCCACTTAGCAAACTGCCACAGCGGGCTACACATGGCACACACGGTCCAGCCAGGTGTACAGCTAAGTTTATCTCCGCGGCAGGCTGATGAACCCATATTTCTTACTTACGTCTATGTGGGGGGAGCAATTCAGCGATCACAGTAATCCCTCCTGCTCTCCATACTAGTCTTGTAGATGTAGATGGGGAGCGAAATCCAAAATCCTTGCATCACAGAGGGGAAACCAATGTGATGCATCAGCAGGGCTTATTTTAGAGCTGGGGTTATTGAGATTCTACTAAAAAAAAAAAGAACAAGGAAAAAAAAGTCAGTTTTAACTTTTTTGATTGTAAATCTATGGAGGTGCACTGCTGTGTTCAAAATACTGGCTGCAAAGGGATAATAAAAAAAACCCTGCTATACAGCCGTGTTTGGGAGCAGAGATGGATAGAAAACTGGCATGAATGTGTCTTTGATGTGTGCAGGAAGAGCGGTTTTTGGTGGAGGGAGAGAGAGGGGAAAGCATATGCGAGTTTGCAGTGTGAGTTTGTGATCATACAAAAGGAAAAGCTGTGAAGTGTCTCTGCGTGCGAAAGCGTCTTTGACACATGCACACAAACGCTCGCACTGCAGAGGGTCACGCACACACACGCGCACACTTTACATACGGCATTCATGTTCAATCGGTCGTGATCATAAATCACGCAATATCAAGCCCACAGATTCGAGTGACGGAGATTCACTGCATTTGTGGGATTTCTCCCACGATTCAGCGAGGCTGCACGACTGCTCTGTTCAACGTTAGCCCGGACGGGCGTTTGGGAGAAGGAGGGATAGAAAGCAAGAAGCTCTGTGTGCAACACGGTGTTCGCACGTTGAATCGGGCCTTGAAATCAGCACCTTTGTGATAAATCTGACAGAAAACGACATGTTGCTGAGTCTGGTTTGATGTCATAATCAGCACCTACCTATTACTCATGTATATGTGTGTGTGTGAGACTGTGTGTGTGTGCGACAGTGAGGATGCTGTGACGCGCCGCTCCCTGATTGTGACCTCACGTTGTCACACCGGTCGAGCCATGAAGCCTGATCCTGTCGCACACCTTTGTTATTCATGCTCACAGAAATGATTAGAAGACGAGCTTGTTATCAGTAAGTCCTGTAGATTCTGTCCTCATATTTATTTCTTTTCAGTTTCATGGCAAAGATAGAAAAGACGTGTAGTGAAACTTAAAATGACAACTCCATCTGCTTCTTTCACTTGATCATCAAATTTTAAATGTTTTTTTTCCATGGCACAACATCATGTTGTATTCTCTTCTTTCTCAGCTCTCCTGCTGTTTGACTTCATGGCATTAAACTCTGATCTCATACAATAATCTCACCTTATTTTTCCAGAACATCTTAAATTATCCCTTCATCACTTCTTTCTTTTAAAAAAAAAAAGTTCATAGAGGTGATCCGGTGGCAGATGAAGCTGCAACATCGCACACTAATTTTCAAAACTTAATTACATCAGAACATCACTGACATCACTTTTTTTGCTCAATATTGTTGTATTTCCTAAAAAAAATGTATCCTTTAACCAGGTTTTTATATCCTGGACTAACAGCACTACCGTCATTGTTCCTATCTAACAGAAGCTGATGGCACATCTCTCACAAAATTGTCCAGTTCTGGTCAAATCTTAGCGTAGAACTAATCAAAGGAAATACATCATATCTATAGTTTTGTCTAAAATATCAGTTTCAAATATGATTTAATATTTCCTATGTCTCTGAAGCTTTGTAGGACTCCTGGTTGTACACGTATTGACTCTGTATGTAGGTGATGAGGTCATGTCTGGCCAGACACCATCATGTCTTGGTCGATCCTTTGACCACGTGCAAGGTAAACGAAAAAAACCCTCATCTTTCCTTTTTCTCTTTGTAAATGAGCTCATCTAGTGCTGGACAAAAACATGAAGGGCCGTGTTCATGATTAGTCAGAGATTTAAATCAAAAGAAGTTTTGCACAGATATTTTTTTAACTTGGGAAAGCACAGGTGGTTTAGTTCCACCACATGTCCCATTAAGCCATGGTAGTAAACCAGCATGCATCATTAATACACCTGCACATCCCTTGCTGGGAGGACTCCAAATGTCTGCCATGAGAAAGATTACAGATAACAGCGTAACCTGTGCCCAAGACCTGGAAGATGTAGCACTTTTTTTCGTCTGTCTGTTTTACACGAGTTAAACTACAGCAATAAATGTAACTGTGGTTTTTAATTCGACTTGATCTCAACAGAACACTAGCCCAGGAATAGCACAGTGCTCCCAATAACTGAAACAAACAGTTGCTAATGCTTGCTCATTCAGCGAAACACCAGCCAGGTTATGAAAAGCGCTTAAAGGTCCTATACCACATTCAGAGAATCAGGTCTAGGCTCTTTTTTTTTAATATTGCAATTTCGCTAGAAACACAATTCAAACGGTTGCAGATAGAAGAGAAGATTTGGGATCATGGTAGCACAAAGCATTCACAGGTCCACAGATGGAAAAATCAGCTTTGAGATTACAAAATGACCAAAATAAGTCCTGGTGTCCTGTGTGAGTCTTGGGTGATAAAGGTTTAGAGCACAACAGTGAACCAAACTGAAACCTAACCCTCAGTCACCTCAGTCGCTATATTAAGGTAACAAACTTTCTATAAGCTGTCTATGTAAAAAAAAAAATACACTTATCAGTGGCAACACAGCCTCAGTTAACCCAAACTGAATTTCCCACTGATGGCTACCTCCATCACCGCTCAGGTGCTAACACATCTGTTGCAAAAAGAAATACACTGGACAACACGGATCTTTGGTTTTGCATGAAAAGTGAAACGTACTTTCCTTCCAGCATTTATATTTTCACCCTGCAGCCTGAGCACTGTTTTAAATTTTAGCCCAGAAACAAAAGGCAGCGTATTTCACACAACTCTTCTTGCTAGCTTCTCTATTTTAAACAAAGGGCTCATTTTGTGCAGGTGTGATAACAGCTACGAGTGATCGGCCATGTGTCCACGTTATGCAATCATTTTTGAGCGCGGGTCACGGATAACAAATGTTGCACGTAACGCCGGTTGGTTTATGAACGTAGGTACAAAAAAAGGGCCAAAAACCGAAGAACTTGACACCGAATTTTTAAAAAATTGTGTCAAATCAACGACACGTTCGCAGATGTGAACGCGGCCACGCCAACTCGCTCCATGTGATATGCTTATTTTCCTCGCTAAGTGGCTTTACTTTTCACACTCTAGGCTCGCTCTGTGTCCTTGGCACCAGAGATTTGAAATGGTTAAGAGCAGAGAGGAATCTGAGAGAGATCCAGCTTGCTCTGTTGTGCTTCGCCTTCAGAGCTACAGTTGCTTTATGGCTGTGTGGTGCAGAGAAGAGAATGAGAGGGAGGAGAGGAAGAATTGGGAGGTGTTGAGAAAGAGAAAAACGGAGGTGGTGGTGGTGGAGGGGGGCAAGAGATAGAAAGAGCAGGCAGCCCTGGTTTGCTGTCACACCCCCTCAGGCATCCTGTGCTATCTTTAACACACAGGCCCACGTTCTATCTAACCTATCTTGCCCGCCTTTTAACATAAAACGTCACAGCGTGACAGTGATTTTACATTAGTGCTAGATACGTGATGTAAGTGATTTGTAGAAACTACTGAGTGAATGTTAAAGGTTTTGTCATCACGGTGAAACACTGGCGTCACAACAACACCAAAGATCGCACGCAGCACTGTCACGTCGAGCTTGTGTTCGTTATTGCAGTTGTGAATGTTTCTGCTTTAAAGCTCTGCTCTGTATACAGATGGAAAAGTGCCTGTGTCTTTCTGCGTGAGGCAGGGCTCTGTCTCCATATTGGAGTGCATTACGGCGATGACATTAATTATGCTAATAGCCAACAGCTCCGGTAGCGTTGCCGTGCTTGATCGTCAACAGAGCCTCTCCACGCTGCCTCTTTATCTAAAGCCCCAGATAGTGATATGCCAGGATAGGGGAGTAACTAATTACATGGGATCCAGAATACAAAAATCCAACTACTGACACAGAAAAAATATGCAGACCAACTCTTTATCTAAAGCCCCAGTAAGTGCATCAGTGGATGGAGAGCACAAATGGCTTGTAATCAGATTACAGTAGTAATCTGATTGGACAAAAAAAGTCATGTATCTTTCATATCAAGCACTAGTCAGAGAGTCAGTGCAGGCAGGGACGGCCGACTGCAAAAGAACACCCACTGCTTTATCGGATGCTTCATTACTTGATATGGGGAGCGGGAAATGATGATTACAAACAGATTTACTCCAAAGTCACCTGATAATGTGCGATCTGGGATCTGTAGGCTCCGAGTTCCAACCAGAAATAAATGAAATGATGCAAACTGTTAGACTGACAGGCTGAACTTCCACTGTGGTTACCTCAGTGTTTTCTATACAGTTATTTATGAGTCTATGTTGTTAATTCAGTTTTGTTTATACGGCATCAAATCACCACAACACTCACCTCAAGTTATGGGTGTTAGATTTTTTTCAGGCATTATTGTAGATTAGAGCTTTCTGCATATTTTATGATGATATTTAGGGTTATGTTTAACACAGAAGTTAACCCAAAGTGCTCACATTTCATGTCTCCAAAAAAATTCAGGTTCAAAATACACGAGAAGCTGAAAGGTGTGCTTTATTGAGTTAATTAATTATTGTGGAAAATAAAAAAAAACAGTGATTTAGTGATCGATAAAATGTGTTTAGACTTTGCAAACTGCTGATGATTCATCCCATAAATCACGACACACTGCTTTCCTGCATGTAAGCTGTCTTTACAGGTCAGAAATATCAGCATCTGTATTGGTATCTGTATCTGCAACATTGGCACTGTACTGACTTGCAGTATTGCACAGGACTAGTTCTAAAAAATACCTTTGTGTTGAGGCTACATTCAAATATTAAGTCACTTACTGAGAATTATGCCCTATTGTTGTCATCTCCTTAGCTTAAAATGAACCGAATTACAATACGTCCTTCCCCTGAGGTCAGTACATCCAATGTAGTTCACAAGAAATTAATAATCAGGAACCATAAAATGTTGCAAATGTGTAAACCTGTCCCCTCCTACAATAACACAAACTCATGCTAAGGAGAGGAAAGGTTGACGTAGCTGCTTAATAAAATGCTACAAATCCTAAAAAATGTCTGAAAGAGGAGTGCTGGTGTAAGAAATAAGAACCATTGTTCTGTCTCCACACAGAGGCCTGCAAACAGTCAGCATCCAGCAGCGCTCTGTGGGCGTGCTGCTGTTGATACTGTAATAGAAGTGACTGACAGGTCAAGGCAGCTGTCAAACCACAGCCACCCAACTACTGGAAATTCTTCTCAACAGAGACAACAAAACCTATTTGGAATTATTTTTAGCCTTATAACTTATTTAAAGAAAATGCCCCACTTTTTTCCCATAATCCCTGTTGAGAACATGAAGTCTAAACACGCCTGTACACACCGGACACGCAAAACTTGTGTAAATGTTTAGTGCATTAAAAATACTTTAACTCCTCTGTTCTTATTGCAGCCATTTACAGTGACTTCAAAATTTCATAGGATGAATTGGAGGCATGTTTTTCTGACCAAGTTAGATTTTTCTGAATTTTCACATGTGAAGAAACAGATTTGACCAATCAGACCACTGCATTTGGCAACAAGCGCGCTCGTAGCTCAAAACGGAGATAGTAAAAACCTTAGACGCACAGCTGTACGCTGCTGCAGGTCAATAGGCCCTCTGAAATGATTTCTCTGCCTCTTCAAATGTGATCCAGCTCTCCCAAAAACAGTTCAAACTGCCTCACTGACATCCTGAAATACGTAACAAAGCGGTCGTGATAGCTCAACTATTGGATGAAACCATGAAATTCTCCCTGCTGCTGAGTGCTCGTGAGATTTCAGGGAAAATTCTGAATTTCAACTGATTTTTCAAGCAGAAACACAAAGATGTTCATGTTTCTGAGAGTTCGTTCCACAAGACGTAAAATACAGAGAGGAGAATATTAAAATCAGACTTACTGGCATTTCCGACACGCGAATTATAGAAAATTTAACCCCAAAAAAAATGTCGTCTTTTGTGCTAGATATCAACCCAACTTTTAAGAACCCAACTCATGCTATTTTGTAAGCTAGTTAGTAAATCTGTCCGAAAAAGCAGCAATTTTGCTTTATGCTGTTTCCTCTCAGTGGTGCAGTGGGTGTCACGGTCACCACACAGGAAGAAGGTCCTGGGTTTGAATCCACCAACCAGCTGGGGCCTTTTTTGGGTGGAGTTTGCATGTTTTCCCTTTATAGGTTTTCTCTGACTTCCTCTCAAAGTCCAAAGACCTGCGCAATAGGTGATTATCGTTGTGCTTCAAAATTGGTCGATGGTGTGAAAGTGAGTGTGAATGTGTATCTGTCGCCCTGTTAGCCCTGTGACAGACTGGTGACCTTTCCAGGCTGTACACCATCTTTCACCCTGTGACAGAATTAGGAAAGCAGGTATGAAAATGGACGGACGTTCCTTCCTAAAGAGTCAGAGAAAATTGAGATATGCTGCTGCTTTGACAAACTGGCACATCAGTCAAAATGACATGTTTTACTATTACACGACCACATAAAACTTCTTAACCAGCAGTTCAGTTATATTAAACTGGTGACAAGTGTAAAGTATTTGCCACAACAGCCCAGCTGTGCAGATGCTGCTGGTTTGTTCTATGAAGAAAAAAGTAACAAGTAACGTATGGCTACTTTTTTACTTATGACTTATTTATTACAGCAATAAAAGTTGACACAAAAATGTTCTGGGAGTCTTCTCCCAGTGGGGCTGCCATCTTTAGATTAGTCCATGGAAGTCCTTTAGGGCAACCCTGACAGGCGAATCTGGCTATAGGATCTTACAGTAGAATCAGTTGGAACAGGCAGAATTAATCTTTAAATCTATATATATCACATATGACAACTTTACTTTTGTGTATATGTGTATTTTACACTTGTGTAAAAGTGCACACAGTATCCTGGAGCAGCCTCCTAATATCCGTGCAGCCATTACTCGTCCCCTCGGACCCCCACACTCCTCCATCCAGCAGCTATCGAGTCTGCTCCAGTTGGATCCGCTCAGCGTGCCTGTCATTCTGGACGGATGGCCCCGTGTCGGTGGTCCAGCTGTGGAGGCAGGCTCCACAGATCCAGCCTGTCGTGGGTTTCCGTGATGGATCTTGCCCCGGGACAGTCTCTCGTTCGTAGGCACAGACCGGAGCTGCCCTGGGGGCCCTAGCCTTGACAGGTGGAGCTCAGCAGGCTCTAAATGTTGCTATTAATCTCCATCACGGCGGGTTTGAGAGCGAGCGAGGTGTGTGTGACAGCAGATATGTTTCTGGGAATGAGGTGTGAGTGTCTGAGAGTGTGCTGCGAGTATGTGTTTGTACCACCGTCAATTTTAGCTTTCATCACACTCAAAATCATTTCGCTGCTCAAGCCATCTGAACCGCCTGAACCTTTAAAAACCCTGCCACGTCGAATAATTTCCATCTATGCAGCACTCGCCTGGACTGACAAAAACATAGGCTGTGCGCTATGTACACCTGTAAGCTTATGTGTGCGGACATGTATGTATCGCAAAGGATTGTTTAAAGACAGTGAGGGACTCTGTCATTGTGAAGCTGTCTTGTAAGGGTTAGGTTACCATGGAGATAAGCGTTTATTTTAGGCTAAAGACCTGATTTTGTATTTTTCTTCAGCACCAGGTCAAAAGAATTGTTTTTAATATTTTTATTGGCAGGCTGAAAGTCAAAACACTGACCTGTTTGGTCAAAAACTGGAAGCCTCTGTGTTCTCCTCACCTTGTATGTTGCCATTGTGCACACACTTATACATTCTTGCATAATTACACTTATTCTGTGGTGTAACTTATATAACTGTACGCCATAACAGAGAACTGTAATTGGAAGTTAATAACCATGCTGCATGGCTACAAATACTTGCTGTGCGTGCATAAACTCTGTGAAGTGAAGAATTTAACTTACAGAAAAGCGACAAGTGACCTCAGGCTGACTTTTATTTATTCATTTTCTTTTAGTAATCCTGCATCCCATTATCACAGGCTTGTAAAAGCTAATGAAAACTGGCATTAGAATTAAAAAGGAAAAAATAATAATACAATCATTTGGGTTTAAGAGCTTAAGTTCTATTTGGATGTTTTTTTGTTGTTGTTGTTTTGATTACATAATATAACTGGAAAAACATTAGTGCAGTAGTTTAGTACAGGAAGCGGGTCCTGGGCTCGACTCCACCATGTGGCGTTTACGTGTTCTCCCAGTGCCTGTGTGGGTTCCAGGTACTCCAGCTTCCTCCCACAGCCTAAGGGCATGCATGTTAGGTTAATTGGTAATTCTGAATTGTCTGTAGGTGTGAACGTGAGTTTGAATTATTGTCTGTCTCTCTGTGTTAGCCCGGTGATAGACTGGCAACCCATCTAGGGTGTATCCTATGACATGTGGGATAGGATCCAGCCCTGCCGAGACCCTGAAGTGGATAAGTGGGAGAACACAGATGGATGGATAAACCCAGAAATTGTGTTTTTCCTGTCTGTGTCCTTGAACACCCGAGTCATTGTTGTCATGACTGTGAACAAATGTTTTACATGGGTTTTACCACTTTTTCTCAGAGGCATGTTTATATAAACATACACCATTACTCCCCCCAAGACAGCCCAAGATCCAAATGGAGCAAATTAAAATGAGAAAAACTCCATCCATCCATCCATTCGCTTCCGCTTATCCTTTTCAGGGTCGCGGGGGGCGCTGGAGCCTATCCCAGCTGTCATAGGGCGAAAGGCGGGGTACACCCCGGCTTTCGAGAAAAACTATTTTAATTAATTTAGTTTATATTACCCCAACCTTCTCTGTGTTAACCAATTAATGCAGTCAGTCCACTTCCTTTTTGTAGCAGTGTTGCTTGTCCTCTTTCATGGCATTGCTGGGCATCTATGGCCACATGACACGGCGTAACTATGGTGATGCAGAGCTCTGTTGGCAGCACAAGGCCGGCTGTCACACAGGCATCACGGCCTCTCAATCAAAGCGACTGTTTACGAGCACTCACACCACCTGGGACTGACACACACACTCCAGTCCGCGCCATGGGAGGGGCATCAATCACACACGCAGCAAACAGCTACGTGCAAAAGAGCGAGCGCACGCACAAGTGTAGTAGAGACACGACAACACACAAGCATTGTTCTAAATAAGGCAATGAAACTAATAATAACAATAAATGGACAGTTTTGCAAAACCTTCACAGCAATAAAGAAAAAAGTAAATAAATAAATACAAAAAATTTAAATAGTTAAAGGAAATATGACAACAATCTAAACATATAAACCCCATATGGAAAAGAAATAGTAAAAGCTTATAAAAGACTTGCATAAGATGCCTACTTCATGTGGTGAATCATATAAGGCTTATATGATTTACTCATGAAAGTGGCCACTTTCTCATTACTTTCATATATTGTTTTAGTAAGTATCCAAAACATACAAGTTTCATTTATATCATTTTTCAAGGGAAAGATTTATATATATCTTTTCCATATGGGACTCAATGAAACGATTCATTGACATATTAACTGTTGATTGTTTACCACAAAATTGAAGTTTGAAGAATTGAAGAATATCAGTATCTTTAACCTATAAAGGCAGCTTATTTGTAGGAGACAGCAGTATGTCATGATTTATAAGATGAATTATCGTCTTTCCAAATTCCAAAACACATTTTAATGACCATTAAATCCCTGTAAATGTTTATTTTCCGCAATAATCAATCAACACAATGAAATCAGCTTTTACAAAAAACAAACGTGAGAGTCAACAAAAAAAGGTTCAGCCATCTGTCATGTTTGAGGCATACTTTTTCATTTGCAAAAAAATGAATTCATTTAGCAAAATCCACTGGTTCTACATACTGAACTGGGAGGATCGGATCTGATACCAATACCAATATTTGGATCAATCTGCCCACCTCTAATGATGTGTTGGTAAAAATGCAGATGTAGTTCATAAATGTGTGAACATAATCCATTACTAAAATCTTAAAAATGAAAATATTTTCATGTACTGTATAGTCAAATACTAAAATTATTCCAACCTTTAACCAAACTTTTTTTCAGTCTCAATACAATTATATACACAAGTCATTTCTGATCAGTAATAATTTTCATGGAGGACAATATCCAGGCAGAGGACAGTGAGCACTAAAGTAATTTTAATTTGGTGGGTATTTTTGAAGAAAGACTGTTGTTTTTAGACTGAATACATTTACATTTTGAATCAAATCAAATCCCTCATTATATTTGTAAATCTTTTTTGATATGTTTGGGGTCACAGGGCATCCAAAGCCTCCAGTGTTAACATTAAAATTGCTTTTGAAAACTACAGCAGTGTGTCCGGTCATGTGTTTGTTCTGCGGATGCTGAAGTGTTTCACTAACAGGGTTATGCAACAGGACAAAGCTGTTAGCAGACTGTGGTGTTACAAGAGGAAGGTGTGCCAGAGCGACGTAGTAGCAGCACTATCCTGCACATGTGCATTATTTCTGTAGTGTAAGCCAATCCTTGACTGTTAAACCACACCGAAACGATCTATAGGCTTTATTTTAAATCATCCAGAATGACTTGCATTGTATTACAATCTGTGTTGTCACAGATTGTAAGAGCCCAGCCTCTTACAGTAGTAACAGTAACAGTATGTCACATTCTTTGTTTTACAGTATAGTAGGCTGACTGTGGTGTAGCGGGGATCTGTTGGCACCTCCACACAGTCTGTTTAACGCCTGGTGGGAGAGGTGCTGACAGGCCGACTGCTCCCTAATCCTGCAGACAACAGGAGCCAAAGGGAATGACCAGGCAGTGCATGTATGTGCATATAAACCCGTTACATTTACATTTGCAAAGAGTATTTGTGGTCACATGGTGACGATGCAAACACTCTTTATTGTTAGAAGGAAAAATACTACAACATCCATGTGCTCATTAGATAGAAGTCACGAGAGCCTGTGACCCTGCCCACATCAGTCACAGCAGAGCGACAGCTCGAGTGGGCTGCTGTCATTACGAACACAGGGTAAAGCCGATAAGAAATCTGCATTAGTAGTAACATATGGTCGAACTGATGGAGTAACAATGCTGTCATCTCTAAGCCACATGACTCATAAACATAATGCCTGTGTGTGTGTTCACAGTCTCACTTTCCTGTAAACAATACATTAGTCAATTGATTACCTGATAGTAAAATAAGCTGATCTCAGCACAGCACACGCAATATGAGTTAAACGTGGACTGCTTGCACACATTTAAGACGCAAACACATTGCGCACACGCAGCCAAACTAACGTTACCCGCACGCATGCACGTTATGTAATTGTGTTCTCACATTCATTGTGTGAGTAATAACGTGCAGCCTTGGTACAGAGCTTGGCAGTTCGGACTTGTGTGTACAGCCGGGCAGAGACGGCTGCATACAGAAGAAATTACAGAAGCCAGTCCCTGAGGTGAAGTCGTGACTTTGGCCCTTCATTTACAGAGCACAAACACATGCACTTCTCATTAAAGGGGTGTTCAGAGGTCAAATTTGTAAGGTTAAGCAATGTGTTAAGTACAACGACTCAGTCTTACACACAGACACACACACATATACAAACACTGTCGAAACTTGACGTCAGTAGATATGAGCTACCAATCCTCCTACCTGTTGAAATGTAACATTTAGAAGTAAGTCATTTGTATTTGTTTAGGCTCTTAACTAATACAGGAAACAGTACTAAAATGCACTAGAATTATATTTATGTTGCCTGGATGCAGATGCACTACTGCGGGATACAATCCAGGACACAAACCACCGAGGCCACTTTTTGCACAACCTGGCAGACACTGAAGTGTGAATGAACACTACGATAGCAGTCACAGTGCCAGATCCTGTTGCACTTCACTCAGCATTAGGCCACATGGTGACACAAAGTTGGTTTGGCTTACTTCAAATGTCACTTTTATGACTGAGGTATATTAAAACATGACAGATTTGATATGCTTTGAGTAGCAATTGAATTACAGGGTTTACGTTTGTCAGTGAAGATGAGCAAAGCACCTGAACATGACACTACAACTCGTGGACACTCCAGTTATTATTCCTCTCAATTCTTTTTACAGAGTGTATGAACATTCACTTCAAGGTGCTTTATATTATAAGGTAAAATCGCACAATAATACAGAGGAAATTCAAATAATCAGATGACCCTTTTTGAGCAAGCACTTGGCAACAGTAGAAAGGAAAAACTCCCTTTTAACAGGAAGAAACCTCCAGCACAACCAGGCTTGGGGAGCGGCAGCCATCTGCTGTGTCTGGTTCAAGCTAATGGGAGGAAGACAGGACAAAAGACATGCTGTGGAAGAGAGCTAACTAATGATTAAGTACAGAGTGGGCTATTAACACACAGAGAGTGAGAAAAGGTGAGTGAAGAATGCATCATGCATCATGGGAAGGCCCAGCAGCCTAGGCCTATTACAGCATAACTAAAGGAGGACTCAGAGTCACCTGATCAGCACTAACTATATGCTTCATAAAAATAGAAAGATATTAACTGAGAGACATGCAGATGCACAAAGAACAAGGTGTGAGGTTATGATTCACCAAGTCTTCATGGTCAGCAGAAGATGTTTATAGCCACACTGCAGATGTGTCTAACTCACAGTAGTGATAATGGTGCAACACTATGAAGGCTGTAATAAACTCCACTGTCTGCCGTTATGATTCGTGGTCTGTTGTAAATCGTATGTGTGTGTGCGTGTTGCCATCTGGATGCATTTTTCGTGAGTCCATCCATCCATCCTCATCCGCTTTATCCGAGGCCGGGTCGCGGGGGCAGCAGCCTAAGCAAAGAGGCCCAGACCTCCCTCTCCCCAGCCACCTCCTCCAGCTTATCCGGGGGAACACCAAGACGTTCCCAGGCCAGCCGAGAGATATAATCTCTCCAGCGCGTCCTGGGTCGTGAGTTAGTTTGGGAATTTACAGGTACTGAATATGTGATGCATCAGATATGTTTGATTGGCAGACCTCGACAGCAAGAACATTTTATTAAGTGCGCAGGTCATCCGAGAGCAGCTTTAAAGCCTAAGCTTTCAAAGACCTGGAAAACAAATGTTTCCTTTCTGTGCAGACTGATGGAATGAGTCTAAATGGCTGTGCTCCTTGCACCGATCAGAGCGACAATATTTGAACAAGAATTTGATGACTGTTGGTGCATTGTTTGGTTACTGCAAAAGAAAATTGATCAAACCACATCCGCCTACTGATGAACAAGGATTAGAAGGCCTTTTGAGAACCTGTAAAAAGATGAATTATTAAGAAAATTCTAAAGTATTAAAAGCCAAGTATTCAAAGAAGAACTACTCTTTTTCTTTTACATCAAAGTACTTTTACAGATGTTTGGGAGTAATACTTTCTGAGGATAGATGCTTGAGTTCCATACTTGAGGTAAAGTCTTTAAGATTGAAGATGGAAAATTAGAGCAGATGCCAATCATCTCAGACACAATTGAGTGATACTTATAATACAGCATACTGAGTATAGTAATTCATTGATGGACATTTACCTGCAGTAAGTACCTCCAGTCCTCACTGAGTGCTTCAGCTCTGTTAACCTCTACAAAGTAAAGAGGCCAGTATGTGGTCATTACTATAATTCACAGCTGAGGTTGACTCTTGCGTGCATGGAGGAAACAGTATAGATGAAAATGAGCCTGCATAAATTCATAATTAGTCATTTGCATGTATTAGCTTTAGGTTCACGAAACCATGGCTTTGCCTTCTGGACATGTTCAGCTGTAGGTTTAGGTTATTAAATCAGCCTCATAAATCATTCTCAAACAGATAAACAACATTACTCAGTCTCGGGATAATTATCATAATTGGTGGCATTTTAAATAATACTTCAAATGACACGATTAAAATTAATCTGTTTATTAGATTTAAATTAATACAAATATATAACACTATAATAATGTAAAGGTCGAAGGGAACAGTCACTCTTGTGCAGTGCTA
This sequence comes from Haplochromis burtoni, assembly GCF_018398535.1. NCBI lineage: Eukaryota > Metazoa > Chordata > Actinopteri > Cichliformes > Cichlidae > Haplochromis > Haplochromis burtoni. Next base: position 819,179 of record NW_024582619.1, on the reverse strand, counting down.
AATAAAGAAGCGCATATATCAAATGCACTCCTTTGAAGCACAGTTGCACACTGTAACTAAAGGTGCATTAGAAATGGAAGGTGTGTAATGCAGACACACTAGGCAAAACAGTGGTTCGAGACCAAGGAACAAATATTTCATTGTCTTTGATATGGTTGCTTCAAAGACAGCACCAGCCATCCTACCACTCGCAGTCACGTACCGTCCTTGAAGTGACTTTGGTGCTTTAAGTTGGAGATAAAACGGCAGTAAGATGGATTCAGTCTGCTATCAGTTTGTGATTTAATGGGGTCTAGTTGGCAATCTGTTTGTGACAACACAGGGATTAACTGATAAATCAGCAAAATTTGCAAATCTGTTGGACTTAACATTAACTACTAAAATTCAGAGTGCAGTCTTAACCTCATAGAACAAAAAAAAAATCTGAAATTCTGCTACAAATAGTGACCTAGTTTCTGCAAAACAGTGATATAAAAAGGACAGAGGTGCCTGGCAACCTTAGTTTTAAATAGAAATATAACAAAAATACATCCAAGGAGATTGTTTGTTGAACACTCATCCTCTGGGTGACCAGTTGGTCGCCCAACTGCTTCCAAGTGGTCACAAAATGGGTAAAAATTAATTGCTAGCATTGGTCAACCACCAACGTTTCCTCGTCGCAAAGACGCTCCCGTTTAGTTTTTACTCCAGTGTGACTGAGCCTGAATGTCAGAACGTATGTGTGACAAGTCGAAACATGTGGTTATGTTTAGGGTTAAGTCAGAAAAGAGGACTGTTAGTTTGCACGCCATACCTTGTGTATGTGTGGCACATAACTTACGTCAACTTAACGAGAATGGTGGCGATAACCACCCAACAGCCTCTCTCTGAACACATATCTCAACATAAAGTTTCATCACTTCATTAAATCAGTACATTAAACGGTCCTCTGCTTAGCAGTGTACAGTGTAGCTACACTAGCTAGGTTCCTTAGCATGCTGCTGTGTTAGCTGGTGGTTCCATCAGTCCTGCTGCAGAAGCTCCTGTACCTGGGGGGTAGAATGGATTCTCAACCTGACACTGTTGGAGTCAGAGGGAACCACTCACCTTGTCTTATTGTCCTTGTAGAGTATTGCAAGTGAAGGAGCACTAGGATCAAAGCTTATTTAAACAGATGGTTTTATCTGTGAAGTTCCCCTTTTTGCTGACCTACACAGCTAGAGCTTCTAAATGTATGTGCATATATATAGTAATAGCAAGTATATAGTATATAGCAATGGCCAACTGTATGTAGACAATGGCCGTTTTCTTTGTGTTTCAGCCATGCAAAATTGTACAAATGGCAGTCAATTTGTAAAATCATAATTTATGCAGATATGATCTGAAAAACAAGGTTTAAATGACTTGGGGTTCAGTCCTGCAGTATACTACTAATCCCTCCCTTAGGACTGAACTGGAGAGGCACAGAGAGACATACAGTAAATAGGTGTGGAGTGAATCAGTTACTGGACTTTTAACTACTCATTGATCAACTGCAGCTGCTAAATGACCCAGCAAAAGACTGTATTTGTACTGGGCTGGTGGTGCTGTGTGATGGTGTGTAAATTTAACAAGGAGACTGAGTGTGTGTTGCTAAGACACTACTTGCATGCACATTCATTATTCCACTGTTAAAGTTACATTTGCACCATTTCCATGCTTACCAGTCTTCTTTCTAGATAATGGCTAAACAATGATGTGAAACAGACTTGTTCTTTAAAGAAACTGGAAAAAAAACGTTTTTAAAGGGCAGGTTGACTGGCAGCTGATTTATACGAATGCTTTCTCGTATCCTGCAAATTTCCTTAAACTTTCAGTTCAATGCAAGTTTTCTCCTTGTTCCTGAGAGAATCTAAAGCACCTGGTTTACTGTCTGTGAACCTCACTGCGATTCTGATGTGCAAGCTACGTAGTGGGTATTTGACTCGTGCGTGCAGCTGATGAAGCGTTCGAGAACGGGATCGTGCTGTTTTGAGGGAACAGGAAGCTTCTTCCCTGCAGCAGGTACTGCAGTGCATGAGTCGACTCAGAGTAAACGGAAACAATTCAGTAGTTTCCTGAAGCCTTTCAGAGTTCAGGTCAGTGCAGTGACAACAACGCGTGGACACAAAATGGCCTCCAGCTAAATCTCCTTGTTCGGTGTGTCTCTGTCCAGACGTGCCGACCGACAGGTGACGGACGTGGGAGGCGCAGGATTTGCAGTGTGCAGCGGCTATGTTTGTGTATTATTTGTAAACCTTTTTGTGAATTAAGCGATTGAGAACACGTTGCGGCCATCTGCTAACCATACAGTGGAGTGTCTCTCCCAGCATCATGTGTTTAGATAAGTGTGTGATTCTCTGATGCTCCAGACTGAACGCTCTTCTTCCTTTGTAGAGCCGTCCTGTTGATTAATGTCCAAAAAACATGGCACAATATCAGCACAGCAGGCATGCTAAACAGATGCCTACATGTTTCCAGCTGTGTCATTTCATTAGGATTTCAAGTGTTTCTTTAGCAACAAGCGATCGACTTTTGAGAGGGTTGGATGTAAAAAAGCTATAGTGCTCTAAGACAAGCAGTCAGAGGACAATTTCTATTCTGTCTGCACTCTGACTGTATTCACACATCCATAAGCTGCCTTCTTGTTATCTGTGGCAAAAGAGTGTTTCCATATGCAAAGGTAGGAACTTTTGGTACGGCGATATATCACAGTGGATAACATATTGACTATCAGACAAAAGTTTTATCCATATCATACGCTGTATATAAATGAGGGACCTAGGAACCAGGATGTTAACCAGATTAACCTGAGGTGAGTGTCTTGGCCATTACCATCTTGGGTTTTAAACCATAATATCATAAGCAATGGGTTTATCACCTTCACATAGAAAGTAATTATCAGTCAGAAGGTGGCTGCAGTCAAAGAATACCCTCTTCTTAGATCAAGGAACTATAGTGTTGATTTCCTATTGACCTCCCACTGACACATAGCCCCCTGCTGGTCATCAGGAAGAATGCAAGTTTATAGCAGGTTTAGTGTAATCACAATCGGCCTGAAACCTGTCCAGGGTGTACCCCGCCTCTCGCCTTATGGTAGCTGGGATAGGCTCCATTCACTTTTTAATCTAAGTGAATATCAGGAAAATATTTTCGGTATTTGTAGTCTCTATTTTCTCTTTTTTTAAAACAACTAGATTGAAGCTAACTTCTGCCTTAAATGTGGAGTTATACGACCTCTCTGGTGAAGTCTCTGGCGTGTGGGAGAGCTGCTCAGGTTTTAAGGGACAAAGTCACGATGACAGGACACTTGTGTGTGTCCCTCCCTCAAAATGGGAGGCTGAAGTTGACTCTTTTTGGGGTTGGTTTTCTTTCAAGTCTTTCTGACTTTTCTTCTACTGAAGGTCCACTGCTATGATAGTGAAGCTGTGAATACATTATCACTCCATCGTCTCCCAATTATTTTCCTGTGGAGTTATAATTTTAACTTAAACTGAACGTACAAGTATATTTCCACCTTATAATTTTTTGTTCAAGAGAAATGCAAACGTAAAAACTTCATATCGTTAGAAATAAATTACAAGAAAATGCAACGGCGCTAAAAACAAAAACACTGAGATGCAAATTTGACTTGGTTTCACATAAGTTCTGATATGATCCGAAATGTACAGCACAGTGGAAAAGTCTGTAGCCATGCTCGCTGCTTTTTACTTTGCTAGGCAAATGGGAAATAGGTGCAATGATTTATTGAAACATGTTGAAACAAGACAAAAACTGAATTTGTACAATACTAAAGACCTTGAAAGTAAATATTTGTGGCCATCTTTATTCTTCAACCGTGAACAGGATCTACTAAAGGCCCGAGTGCATCTCTTGGGTCCTGTGTCAGGTTTTTGCTGGATGTTTTCTGGTTTCCTAAGGGCATGATTTAAAAAAAAAAAAAAAAAGTTAATTTGCTTTAAAGTATATTTTTTTAAAGAAGAGAAATCTTTTAGTAAATCTATTGCTTGAGAACGCCTAAAAAAATCCAGCTTCTTAGAAACAAAATTAAAAACGAGGGTTGGCTCGAGACGTTCACTCTCTGCTGTGTGTTTCTTCACGGGATTCTTTTTCTGTTTTTGTTTTGCTGCTGTGTTTGTGAACTGGCGCTGTGTTAAAATGTACCTTTTGCCACACTACGGCAGAAGTTGGCGTATTAGCTCGCTGCTCGTAATATTAAATTATTAATAATTATTCTGTGACTTTTTCATCGGCTGTTACTGTTTTGAAGTTGCAGTGAAACTCAGCTGAGGGCTGGCCTCCTGGTTTCAAGATATTTATGGAACGAAACAGTTTATGAACTTGGAAAGGAGCAAATATTTTTGTTTTTGTTTTCTAAGCACTTCGCCCTCTCTCCTTCCCTCCGTTCCTTCCTGCTTGTTGCCAGGCGCGCTTGCATTTGTTGAATATTCACAGATAATTTAGACAACAGGGGATGCAGGGGCAGGAGGGAAGTAAAGAAGAAAGAAGGAAGCGAAAGGGAAGAGGAAAAAAGGAAGGATGAGCAGAGGAGGTGGAAGAAGAAGAAGAAGGGAGAGAGGGGGGTGGATGGAGGTGCTCTGGCGGATCCAAACTCTGCACTCATTGGCTTTTTCTTAAATGAAAGACTGGAGGCGAGAGCTGCAGCGAGGCGCTACTCAGAATACTGGATGCTCCTTTCTCCCCTCCCTCGCTCTCTTTCAATCCCTCCCACATTCTCGAGGAATCAATAGTCGCAAATTAATCATCCTGCCCAGAGCGCTCTGAGAACGACAGAGAGAGGAAGAAAGAAAGAGAGAGAGAGAGAGAGAGAGAGATGGTTTGCATAAAGTGGCAAAGCAGCAGCAGTGTGCATAATCACACCTTCAGCGCGCTGAGCCTGATTAGATGTTATTCATTGTTATTTCACTTATTTGGAGATGAGTAATCATTGTTGTCATGGCGATTGTTGTGGCGCCCCCGTTAGTCGCTCTTTGGATCATTTCAGGGAGGAAATATCTCTTGCCTTCATGGAAATCCACCAGTTGGAGATTTTAAAGTCACACCTACTCTGAAATGACTATCTCTGCTCTGAAGTTTAAAAAAGCGAAACAAGAAAGTTGGTAAAGTAGTCTGCTGGGCTGAAAAAAATAGGTGCAAAGTCAGAAAAACTCCTACTAGCGCCTGAGGAAGAGCTCCTTATTTTTGCACTCTTTATCCTAAACCAATCCAAGCAGCACTCGGTCGTGTAAAATTATATTTAAAGGATCAATATGAGAGCGGTATTGAACAAGTAATCTAATAACCCTTTTTTCCCTAAAATGTCAAAGTATTCCTTCAAGGCTCTGCACAGGTGAAGGATAACAGGAAATCTAATTACTGCTGAAATCCACTGAAATGGCAGGACCTGTTTGAGCTGGGTTGTCTTCAGGGTCTCCGTGTTTTGTTTTCTTCTACTGTTGAGCTTTTTTCCCAACCTCAGCCACCCAAGCCGATTAATTTATCGGTTATTCGATTAATCGTTCAGTCTGTAAAATGTTAAACATGAAGACAAATGACCATTATGTTCTACTAAAGCTCCCCTATTAACAGCTGTCCAGTTAATAAAACCAGATTGTTGGCTTGTTATTAATAAATGAGTAATTTGACTTGCAAGAACGAGCAGTAAAAACACACAGGGCGAACATTGGGCAGAAATCCTATTTATGCATTAGTGCTGTGCTTTGGTATCGATCTGATACCAAGTAAATATAGGGCAGTATTACCGATACTGACACTGATAGTTCTAATTTGTAAAGGCAGCTTATGTAACAATAATTATAATTTATTCAACACAGTTCAGTGGGTTATATACTGAACTATGAGCATAAAAACAAAGTATCCTACTGTGCTAGTGTTAATCCAATACCAATACTATACTATCGATATTTGGATCAATCCGTCCACCTATAATACATAATATACAGCACACAACTAAGCCACAGTTCCCCTAGAATTAAATAGAACTTACCATTTAAAGCTTGAACCATGAAAATTTTAATTACTGAAACTTCTGACAATTTTTAAAAAATTAAGCAAATATGAATTTACATATATGAATTTTAATTTATATCATAATTGCTACATCTGGCTATAATTTGCACCTAACTGCATGATGTTAAACTTTAAATACAACTTGTGTGCGTCATTTATTTTTAAAAACATTTATTGTATAAAACTGACCGCGCTACAAATTTTCATGATGGAGAAATCTACCCAAACAAGCCAAAACTATTTAGTGCAGCAGGCAGTGAACATTTTGTTCTGGTCTAGAATTGTGGGGTTTGACATGTGGATGTCTTGCTTTTAGAAGCAGGTCAATGAGGAATTGCAGTTTTTGCCACCTTAAGGTTGTTTACTCTTGGCATGGACATAAACATTTATCCTTATTCTCCCCATTTCGGCATTAAACACGTTTGGCCTCATCGACTCAGTAGCTTGCAGAGTTAACCATGTGTTTGTAACCTTTGTAAAAGAGACCGTAAATTGGTTTTTAGAACAAAATGTGGTGACCTTCTATGCAATTTGAAATCTTATGAATGTTGAGACCCGACTCTTGCTGCTTCAGTATCCAGCCAGGAAAATTGCCTCTTGCTTTTTCCTTTTATTTATTTATTTATTTTCACTTTTTTTCATGTTTGTCCATGTAATGAAATTTTGTGTTTGGGTCTGGACCCAAATCAGCAGCCTTGAAACCAAGATGGAAATGATTCTTAGACACCAGGCTAGAATTATACATGCTCACACAGTTCACAGCTGAATATCTACACACACACACCCGCGCGCACACACACACACACAGAGTTTCCCAGCTTGCGTGACAGTATGTGTTGCTCTCTTTATGCAGGCTGCAAGCGTATTACTGTGACCGGCCCACCCAACCCAAACAACAAGTACTTCTCTTGCCTCAGGAGACTTTTCAGTTTTATTGCATCTGCAGGAGAGATCGTCTGTGCCCTGAAACATCTGGGAGAGATGCTACTGCAAAGTGAGAAGAAGATCTGGGTTGAGCACAGAGGGAAAGTCTGAAAGGAAGGTGAAAAATAAACGGGAGAAGTGAGGAAGGGAAACTGGGGGGGGGGGGGGGGGGGGGGGGGAGCAGATGGAGAGAAAAACAGCATTGGTGACCAAGAGAAGGTAGAAAAAGAGAGAGAGAGATGGAGGTAAAAGGAGAGGCGAAAAAGCAGAAGATGGGGACGGGTAGACATGTGTCAAACAACATCTGTGAAGGAGGGCGAGGTAGCCGTGGATGTGTACGAGAGAAAGCTTTCCAAACAACATCTGTACTGAGATCAATGTCTTTAATGGGGGGTGAGGTGAGAGGAAGAAGAGATCTTAAAGTGAGAGCGCGCCGAGGTGATGACTGACGCTGCCTTGAGTGACGGTTAATGTTGTTGACACAGCAAGCAGACAGTGGAAGCTCGTGTATTTTTTATCGCCGCAGAAACATCAGCTGATAGAGAAAGACAACACTTTCTTCTTGTTTACTCCTTTGCTGATTGGGTAAAAACACCGCAGCTGAGCCTTTTGGGAAACATCATCGATCACCAGCATGGCTTACTAGCTTTACTATTTGCCCCATCTATCACTATTAACCCTTCAGGTGCTCCAGCTGCGGTAGCAAACAGCATTCCTGTGATTCTTGGTAGGCTACAAATTTCAAATGTTTTTTTTTCAATTACACTAAGGTGGGAATATAATTACCGGCTGGGCTGTTCTCAGGGAAAACACTTTGTTTTGGCTGAATGTAAGCGATTAGAGTGCCTAAAAATAACCATAAAAACTTCAGTAATGCTGTAGTAACAAGTGAACACTGTAATGCAAGATCAAAACAACATTATACCATCTCAGAACACATTACTTGCACTCTATGTATTTTCTGCTGAAATGCAATGCAGTGTTTTTTTTAACAGAAATACAATCCGCTCTCATTTCCTTCAAAGATTACTTGCCGTTGCACATTTGTATTCACTTGTGCATTGACATTGTTTCTAGAAATGGGCCGGAGTGCTGAGACCTGCGATGGGGCAGCATTTTTCTCGCCACCTCCCTATGACTCAGAGTTCAATTTTGGGAAATGTATAAGACAAGATGTAAAAGGTCAGTTTCTCTGACAGTGGCATCACTGGCAGATGGGTTCCAAAAACTGTACATGGTGGGGGAAAAAATCACCATCACCAAATCATCAAAACAAGAGCACAAGGTCTGTGAACTGGAGAACTGTGCACGAAAGCACAAGAGTCAGTCTGTAAGGAAACTGGGGGACTGGTATGCATACTGAGGGAGCTAATTAGAAAACTCCAAGACAGATGTGGAGGTAAGGATCAAGTGATTGGGATGTGATGATGCAGGCAATGACCCAGCAATCTGTTTGTACTAAACTTGTGTCCTACCTAAACGTTATGACAGTTTTTTTATGGTTTTAGCCCTTGCCACTCAGAAATATTTTTGCTTACTTAAACTTTGAATGCTCTCATTCAGCAACTAAATTGTTGCTAGAATGTATTAAGCTTGTTTCTGCCATCCATACCTCAAAAATTCCGAGTTAGGGATCTAAACATTTTGAGTGAAAAAGGTCTCTGCACCAATGTGTAGCAAACGTGAACAAATTAGTGCCAGGTTCTTTTTCTCCTAGCAAGCAATAAACTGCATAAATGGTATCGAATCTATGTGTTCAATGTGTTGAACTATCGGGCAGCTAATGCCTTCTGCCCTCTGCTTCTGGGGGACAAGTAAGTTATCCAGCAACATGATTGGTCAGCTGCAATGTTGATCCTGGACCAACATTACTTTGATGAGGCAGTAACAGCAACCCGGGATATCTGATACACCCTAGCTAGGTAGTTACATATAGCTAGCTTGGTAATGCTAATTACTAAAAAACACTCAGCTAGCTTGCCTTGTGAGCGACTGGTTGTTGTTGCTTTGTTGATTGTGTGAAAAGGTCACTCAAAGTGATCCCTGTGTGTGAATCCTGCCTTTTGGGAAAGTCATATTTTTACTTCCAGCAAATAAATGTGAATTTGTTTTTCTTCACTTGAAAGCATATTTAAGACATTAGCTAGTTAAAGTTGTAGGCTGGTTTTGTTGAGTTTTATTGAATTTGTCCTTAAAATAGATTCTGTTTGCCCCCCACATTCCTCTTATTGTCCTGATCATTTTTGTTTACGTGTTTACATGACGTCTTGAAACAATTTTGTGCGCATTTATTAGTGTATTTATGATTTAATGGGTCCTTGTGACCTGTTAATGGAGTGTTTACAGGCCACTACACGATCAGTACTGGTTGCTAGGGACCTATATGAGCTTTTGCACAGCCGTTGCTATGCAGGGAAAGACAGCGAGCGGGTGAGCTACTAAGCAAGTGAGAGAGCCAGAAGCCCATGCGGAGGATGACTCATAGCACCCTCCCCACCTCCCCCCACCAGGCCCTCCCTCCCCTCACACTCATACCCCCTGCCTTCCTTCCACTGACTCAATGGGACCTCACACACACAAACACACGCAGCTGGGCATGTATACATGTGTGCGTGTGGACAAACGTTCACAGAAACACACACACAGTTTCCTAACAATTCTCTCAGTGGTAGCCAAACCTGTTAACATGTCTTCCCTGTGGATAACAGCTAATGGCTCATATCCATATGCATGTACACACAGGCACGCTTGCACTTTTGCACACACGTGGACGCATGGACCACGCATGCATTCACAGGTGTACATGCACAGTGCAGAGATGAACGCTTTTAAGGCAGATTCACACATTCCCACATGCAAGAGCATGAACACACAAGTGCACACAGTCACGCAGATGTACACAAACATAAATACAAATACATACATGCAGCCATCATAACAGTTTCCCCTCAGGAACCATTGCTGAGGTGTCGTTTAAGTGAAGCACTCAAACCTTATGCTTACATACTGAACTTTGAGGCTCCTACATGTCAGGCCACACTTGTTACATGGTTTTTCCTTCCTACATGAAGTTGAAGCTTCAAGGTTTTGGAGCTGAGATTTTCCTGTGCTAGATAAACTTTCAAGCTCAGATCACGGTCATGTCTGTTCTCATGCCAATATTCACATTAACACAGCTGGATATGTGTTCTCGAGCTATTATCACATAATGCAAGGTGCTCTTCAGGTTTGAGTAGCTTAGGGGAGTGTTATATGGAGATCAAAAGCTGCCAAAACTTGTGCAATTGTTTTCTTGTGTTAAAGATATTTTTCAAACTCATGTATTGTTAATGCAGCAGTCCACACTGACAGCATAATCTTGCAGGACAAATGTGAAAGTTTTGTTTGCTGCTTTCTAGCAGTCCCCTGATTGGAGGCTAGCATTTACACTGTGATCTTAAGCAACCAATAGGCAAAAAGCTAACCCTATAACAGATATAACAAAATGTAAACATGTTTTGGGAAATAAATATCATTACAAAATAAAATATTTCAGAGAAAATCATCTTATAAATCAGTGCCTGTATTAATTGTGATTGTAATTGAATATCAATTTATTTATGGTTTACGGTTATGGTTTTCTATACCCTGCCCAGCCAATGAGAGCGCGGGACTTGGAATTTAACCTGGTTAAATGTCTTGTGCTGTTTTTTTTTTAAAATAAATCCCAATAAAACAAATGCTTGTGATCACCAAATCAAACAAACCAAATTACAGCCAGTCACAACAGGACTAAATCAAAGTCAGATGGGGTTTGTCCTTCTGAAGAGCGTAAGCTGATCAAAATCACAGACTTTGTGAAGCAGAACAAGCACGGACACGCAGGGAAACGGGGGGAAAGAAAGATGTGGGAAGGATGGAGGGAGAGAAAGAGAAGACCAGTGTTGCTGCTAGTATCTTGGTTATTTATAGTTTAAATGCCCAGGCTCTTTTTTGCCTGAATTCATTGTCTGCCCCTCTCTGTCTCTGTCTCCCCCTCTAGCCTCTCTCTCTTTCCCTTTTTCCTCCCCTCCATATTTCCCCACACCAACCCTCATCCCTCATCTCTTTCTTTTCCGTTTATTCTTTCCATCTCTCCAGTCGACTTCGCCTCTGCCCTCCACCCCACCCTCCTCCTCCCTTCCCCTTCATCTCTCTCTGCTCTTTCATTAAATATTGGGTCAGTGCTCTTTGCTCGACTCCCTCACCACCCCATCCTCCTGCCCACCCTCCAAGCTCCCAGCCCTCGCCGATGCTGCACACTGGTGTGTGTCGTTTTTCTTTAGTAATGTTATGCAACGTCCATCACAGACACACCGGGGGGGGTAAGAGGGTAGAGTAAGAGAGACGCGGATGGGGAGGAAAGACAGTGGACGGGAGACTTAAATGAGGAGAGAGGGGGAAAAAGCAAGCACTCGCCATTTATTGGTCACTGACCCACTATCTTGCCAGATCCTGCGGTCCAATCAGTCGACCCTCTTGAGCTAACGGCTGATTCTGACCCATTTACGTGCGTTTTTCACCGGAGCATGAATGTATTTTAATGTGGTGTAATGTGTGACGTTATGACCATGACCGCTTTTTCATTCAGCAATCCCCATCTGTCAAACAATTCACGTCCATGTCAGAAATACAGGAAGAAAATTATTTTAGGCCTGTGGTTTCTAACCAACACGTAATACTCCGACTTTAACTGCACCAGCGGCGAGTTTCACCGTAGGCTGAAAATTAGACCTCTGCTTAAATCATTTATTAAACCAACAGCCCGACCCAGCTGATTTGTTTGGGCTTTTAAAGCGAGGAGATATTTTAGAATAAGGTTTATTAAAAGATTTTCAGTATTTGAAAAACAGGCACTGATGATTAATGCGATTATGTAAAGATTTCTGAATGACTCAAGGCTTTAAATGTATGCTGTAAATGAGATTAATTAAAAATCTGCAAATAGTCAGAATATCTCATGACCACTTGTTGTTTCTTTTAACCAAACAAAGTAAAATTTACTGTAATTCTGTTGTATTACTTTCTGAAATGTTCAGACATATTCTGCTCTTGTCATGTCCTCACGTGACAGGCGGAAAACCCCCCAAAACCTAGATACCTATCAAGAATCAATTTATTTCTGATGAGCATTATATCTGCACTAGTCAGGAAGTTTAGGCCTTGGAGGTGTAAGTCAGCATTAGTTATAGCCTAAACCCTGACCCCAACCAGAATATCTCATTTTTGCTCTTGATAGAAATGATTCTTCCCAGTCTCGCAATCAGAAAACAAAGATCTTAAATCATTCTACCTGATACACATGAAAAACTTTCTTTTCCAAAAAATGACTTCTTGCTCGACTCCGAAGGATTTGGGTCATCACCAACGACACCAAGAACCTCAATGGATTAAGGTCTCAAGTAAATAAACCCCAATCTAATATGGACACCAGAGATAATAATGTCTTTTAGAAGTTTAATTCACACTGAATCACATCTTTATTGGTTTTTGGTTTTTTGGGGGGTTTTTTTGGTGGGGGGGTGGGGGGGTGGGGGGGAGGTGACTCTCCCAGGCCTTTTGGCTTGCCATCAATCCCTTCAATATTTGAGCACAATTCACACCAATCAAACCAAAGCTTCAGTGCTTTGGCCTTCAGTGCAGTGGTTCCAACCTTGCAATGTGTTACCAGTTCTAGATTAAGCACTTGAATGACGGTATACGACTAATATGAATGTAGCATTTCCTACATTTGAAAAGAAAGCTAGTACTATGTACAACATGATTTCCAGGTCACAGGACTCCACAGGATCAAGTGTTACTATATTTTTTGAAAATGGTCCATTGACCTACTTTCAGGCCCTTTTTCCACACAGTGAAATCTGCAGCAATATTTGAACCTGAATGTCTCTAAAACTATTAAAGACATTTTTATTGGTCGGTCTTACCATCAAAATGTCCCTAATTTGAGACTACACTAATAAAAACCTTCACAGTGCAAAAAAACCGGCTAGTGACTATTTCAGAATGGAGCACCACTGAATTTCACAATACTGCAATTTAAAGCATAGCATGTAAAATACTTTTCAACAGAAATCTCCATTCAGCTTCCATCCTGGATTTAGCTCCAGCCACGTGTGTGGAGGTTTGTGCTGGGTGAAAATTGAGGAAAAATAATGCACTGATTATTTGCAGTTTATGCTTCACGAACTGTTAAACAGAGTAAACTTTTTTGAGTTTTGAGAGACATTTGGAGGCAGTGAAGTTAGGACAGCAAACACTGGAAACAACAGAAAAGGCCATGTCACTGCGCTGCTGCTTTTGTGCACAGCTAAGTCTCTCGTGCTGCGTCACAAATATGCACAATTAAATTCAGTTATAGTCATTTAATTATAGTCAGCTGTTTTTGCTTTTAATTAGTAAATGATGATTAGTCCTCTTGATATTTCAGGATATTCAGTGGTGATAAAAATGTAAAACAAGTTGAAATGAGTCACACATCACACGTAAGAGATTCAAAATAGTCACTGCAGTGCTCTGTTGTAACCTTCAAAACTCCGACCCATCTGTTCAGCCAAACAACTTTCTTCTAAATTCTAGCAGATGTTGAAATGCACACTAAATAATCTACAGGTCCTGTCAGTCAAACAGACAAAGCATTTTGGCTTAAGTATTTCTCTCACCAGCACACGTTATGTGCTTTCACAGTGAGATACAGCAAACATGCCGTTGTTGACACCTTATAATGGGGAGAAAATGTGAACATTTCGAGTTAAATGTCAGTTTCCTAGCCAAATATTGGACGTATGAGCGGCTGCCCAGTGCGCTGCAACAGAGATGATTTTGGGAGGATGTAATGTAGAGCTGCAGAATGAGGGCAGGTATCTATTCCACATATAGCAGCTTGCTGTAATTTTATATGGGGCTAAACATCTGTTGCCTCATTTATCAATGAAGCTTCACCAGGACGCTGCAGGCTTTGTGGATCTCTCACATTTCTCTTATTTTTGTCACCTCTCTGTCTCACATGTCTCGTCTGTCTGTCTCCTTCCTGTCCTCCCTCCACCCTTTTGCTGTTTTTTTTTTTCAGTTTCCTCATTTCGCTCCTCTTTTCTTCACATGTGTGCCAAAGGAATTTATCAGAGCTGGGAGGGGGGAGGAAAACATTGCAGAAAGTTTCACTAAACAAAACTAGGATAGAGCAGGGAAGGGACCGGAGACGGCGCGCTCAGGGATTTCTCAAAAGGGGGACAGTGTGGTTGTTTGCAGGTGGTTGATGGTACTCCCTTTTTAAAAATGAATTGTTTATTTGCTGTACCTGGTAATCTTCTTTTTTTTAAAGACTTTGAGAGACCATCTGCAAATTTATGTCTGCAATTAGCACGTGTACAGCCACAGATGGAGGTGGATGTTCCGTAATTAGTAACTGTCTCATCAGCAACCTTGTCCAGTTTGCTTCACTCATGCACTGATTAGTGTCTGATTTATCTTTCGCGTTTTGACCATTGTTTTGCTGCTGGTGCTGAATATTATTTCTTATAGTTACATATTTATACAAATCAATGCGTTCCTAAGATAAGCATTCTTCTTTCATGGCAGGGTGCAACATTTTTAGCCGCCATCAGTTTAAACAAAATACCTTCCTTCACAGAGATGTAGAGTGTAAAGGGCTTGTGTGTTTTTCTCAGAGCTGCGAGAGCTACCGTGTTTGTTGTTTCACAACCGTCTATTTTCACATTAAGATGGTGGAGCCAGAGTACAATGTTAAAAAACGCTTCACTTAAGAAATGATGGCCCTGTTTTCACCACTCAGTTGTCGTTTCACGTCCTTTCTCATGTGGCAGTTTCAAAGAGCTGTAGCTGTTTTTCGTGAGGTGGTGTAATGTGTTCTGAAAATCTGCATTCGCTCGCCAAGTTGTAACACTCTTGTTGTAAGAGTGCTACATGCTGGTGACACAGTACAAGTCCTACTTTTAACAGCTGAACTGCTGCTTCTCTGCAGCTCTGTCTCCCCCCAAAAAAGTGTTGCTGAGTTTTTCAGCTCTCTGAGATGGTGTGATTATGTCTGATCACACGTTTAATTTTGTGTGGCGCTATCAGAGGAGACAGCCGTGCTGAGCTAGTGTAACGAGGATCCATGAAGATAGATGTCTGCAAATATATTAGTGCTGGATGCACAGATGAAGATGATGTTCATGATGCGTGAACGCCTCTGTTGTTCGCATGTTTTTAGCTGAGATCTGAGATGAATGGTGCGGCGTGCTGCGTCTCACGTGCATGTTAGATTTTGTTCTCTTTTTAACTTTAACTGAGTAGCAACTACACTGTTGGTTGCATTGATGGATTTTTCTAAAATAAAAATAGAAATAAATAATTTGGCACGATCTTGGAGTTGACATAGTTGTTCTGGTCTCTATCGCAGCTTAAATGAATGGTTTGATATTTCCTTAAATGCCAATATTATCTGTCTTGCCAAGAGCTTGATGATATATCGCAACAGTAGAAATATCATCCATAAGTTCGTTGTTTAACTTATACGGCAAACATTGTGTACAAATGACAAATAGAAATTTTTCATTATGAATCAGGCTGATTCTTGATTGGGTAAAATGGGTTTTTGAATCCTCCGCTTGGCATTCATTTAAAAAGAAAAGAAAAATGAACAATTTCATAAAGGGTCACAAGCACCACCCAATGTAAGGTTGTTGCCACTGCTATCCTACATTAACAGCCTTGGTAATTACCAAAATCACTTTTCATGTTTCTGTAATGGTGAATCCACCAGTTATGCACAAATCCTTTAATCAACGACAATATTTTAAAGCTAAAAATATATTTATCGTTGTAATCCATGAATTAATAATTCATGTATTCTCTTGCTTTTGTGGCAATTTGTGAAGCCCTGTATATACTTTTTTAAAAGTACCGTAAATGCAAATCCAAACGTGATAGCAGAAGATGACAGTTTTGGATTAGTATATCTGACTGAAGGCATACGCATTACTTGAGACGTACAATTTTTATGTCCGACACAGTTAATATCAACATTTGTTGACTGATTCTTTGTGTAACAGCACTACATAATGTGTTTATACAAGAAGCAGAGACATAAAAAACAGATATCCAAGATGTGAGCTGTTATAAACAAGCTAAACTATGGTCTAAGCTTTAATACACTGACTCTGCCTGAGTGATTAAAATCACAAATGACTTTTCTGTAAGACGCTGTGTGTCATCACAATTCACCAACACTGAAACCATGTAGTCCAAAGGCTTAACTATGTTTGTGTTCAGTAGTAGTTTAAAATAAATGTTATATCACAGATATAATGTCACCATATGCCCTGTTTATTTACTGAATGCATGCAATGCCAAGTTATGTTACAGATGAACTCTCTACAAGCAGCTTGTTTATTTTAAGGTGTTCCTTCTGCTAGAATGCCAGTGTTGCTAATTAAGTGACTGCTTTAATGAAAAAGTCTACTGAAATTGCAACTTTGCTGTTATTGCTGTCGCTAATTTGTCTTTATTAACTACATGACTGACTTCAACTTGATGTATTTTATATTTTGCAGGATTTCATATCTAGCAAAACTTGAAAACTTTGCATGATATGAGATGCAATCTGATTCCTTACAGCTTCAGTGTAGTCTGTTTAACAGCTTATAACTGAATCTATATATATATCTGCCTTTCGCTTCAAGCAGCATCTTGGACACACTGGCAAAACAGGATATTTCTTAGTCATCCAAGGATCACACTGGTTTTCTTTCACCTGTTTAGCTGCTTCTCTGCATGCAGCTGCAGCAACACAGTCATGTCATCCAGTCTTGTCTGCAGCCTGGAAGGTCAGCACTGTTGTCCACAGACTGACGGTTCTGGCTGGGTCCACTCTTCTTTCCAAGGTTTCACATACTGAGGCATCTGGATCCATAGGCTTTACACTGAGCTGTGCTTGGTATTATTTAGCATCTTTTGACAATGTGCAGGTTAGTCCTATAGAGTCAACAGGAGTCCTTCAACATCTGAAAGAAAAGTGACACAGGCCATTGATAAAAATGTTCCGCTGGCATCACTGTAGCAGGATACACAGCTGTAGCAATGGCAGATGGCAGAATGTGTCCTTGATCCAACACAGCTGATTCAAATGGCTAAATTACCCCCACAACATGTCTTGCAGTTCTCCAGAGGCCTGGTAATGAACTAATCATCATTGATTCAGGTGTGTTGACCCAAGGTGACATCTAAAACCTGCAGGACTCTGGCCTCGAGGCCTTGAGTTGCCCACCCTCGATATACCCTGTGCCAGCTGGGATAGGCTCCAACCCCCTATAGCCATATACAGAGTAAAAGATATGGCGAATGGATGGATGCATTTACTGTATCACACTTGGTTTACCCACGTTAGTCCACTTGGCTTTTGCTCTGCTACTGATCAGAAGCACTTAACCCGAGTTGAGTCATTTAAACACGGAGGGAAATCTGAGCAATGAACTAATTTGGACTAAAAGTGTGAACACTTGTGAAATGCTCTCTGACCACCTGGACACTACGGTGACCTCCACCACACAGCGCCATGATCTGCCAAATTATCACTAACCAGTCATTTGCTCCTTTTTGCTTTGTGCCACATGACAACAGGCTGCTCTACTTCCCCGTCACAAAAAAGGGAAAAAAAATCAAAGTCGGGATGGAGGCTTCTTTATCAGGAGCAAACCCGAGCAGTTCTCTCTGTCACAACCAGACATCAAAGTAATTTATGTGGTGCGTGTACACACTTGTGCATGCCTGCTGGTAGGAAAAGTAATTGCTTACTCTAAATTAGTTAGAACAAATAGGGTGAGAATCTAATTCCACATTTATTACAATTATCTTTAATAGGTCTGTCTATTGCCAGACGTGTGCTGAAATTGCGTGGAAATGAATTGGCCGTGCGGGTTCAAAGATTAAAATGAAATACAGCTCAAAATGAAGTCGTTTAATGAACTGAAGGCTTTTTCAGTCATTTCAGTTCTTTTGTTCTCTATCAAAGTTTTAAAATGCATGAAGAGTTCATTTCTGGCCACATGTTTACTGTATGAATTTTGTCTGAGCTCCTTTTATATGGATCATTATATTTGGACCATTTGGGACTAGTAGGAGAAAATGAAGCCTTTTTCCTCTTTGAACTGAGTTTGTACAGAAATAACATTTTGCATTTTTCATATGAGGTGAAGTCAGGAAATGGGGTTTAATGAGTCAAGCAGCTGCTTACCCTGACTTGCTGAGAAACCTGATTATGTCTCCTACTACAATATGTTACAATCCAGTTTGATCCAATTTTCACTTTCCCTGGTAATCCTCTTGTCTCCCGACTTGTTCTGATTTTGGGTCATGACCTGAACTGTAACGTGTACACACATACACGAGCACAAGTGATATAAATTTCAGCAGGAGAATACGAATGCAAGGCTCTGGAAATCTGCATACTATTCAATTTGCTGTGATAGTATTGTACAAGGGAACCAGCTACACATGTGTAGGCCTGATTTAAAGAGCAATAGGAAGTTGAATAACATGACAGCTGCCTGGGTGTATGTTCACAAGCAAGTCTTATCATCTTATCCTCTCATAGTGAAAATTGGGTGGTGGGTGCACCGGGTTCTCTGTCTTTCTCTGCTAAGCAAGTACCATCCCGCAAGGTGAAAGTTTGCACAGATATTTATGTTTCTCACAACAGAACAAAGCAACAAAATATTTTTATTCTTAAATTTTATGATGTAAAGTTACAGGGCACAGCAGTTAAGCTCTATTCTTATCTTTAACTTCCCACTTTTCAGCTGGAGGTTTCTTCCTGTTAACAGGGAGTTTTTCATTCCCAGCATCGCCCAGGTGCTCGCTCTGTCAGGCTCAGGAGAGACTCGGAGGCAGACCGTCACTAAGGTTCACAATTTTATTTACACGTAGACACCAGGTGCGGGTATATACAAGTGAGGGGGCACAGGAAGAGGGTCTCCGGGGAACACAGGCACAGGAAGGGAACGGCTATATACACAATCCACTGAAGCTCAGGTAGCTCGGGCTCCGGTCTTTAGGTCACCGAACGGTGGTCCTCAGGCTGGCGAGAAATCTGGCACAGAGAGGAAAGGCAGGTAAGTAGTGGCACGACAGAAACTCGGAAAAAGGCTCAGATAGGTGATGACACTGACGAGTGTTACACAATAATCCAGCGAGGAAGCACTCTCAGCAGCCGCCTTAAGAAGTGAGTGAGATGATTGTTTGCAGGTGTCCGAGCCAGGGGCTGGAGCCGTCAGGGGAGAGAGGGAGATGCAGCACAACAAAAACACTTGTAGCCATACAGAGTCAGCCGAGAAGGCACAGGGTCATGACACGCTCATAGGGGGTCATCTGATTCTTGAGGTTTTCTCTGTATTATTGTAGGCTCTTTACATTATGAAGTGCCTTGAAATGACTGTTGTTGTGATTTGGTGTTATAGAAATAAAACTGAATTTAATCGTCTAACAAAGAAACCTTAACAGGGTTTATAAAATCCATCCATCCATCCATCTTCATCCGCTTATCCGAGGTCGGGTCGCGGGGGTAGCAGCCTAAGCAAAGAGGTCCAGACCTCCCTCTCCCCAGCCACCTCCTCCAGCTTGTCCGGGGGAATACCAAGGCGTTCCCAGGCCAGCCGAGAGATATAATCTCTCCAGCGTGTCCTGGGTCTGCCCCGGGGCCTCCTCCCGGTGGGACATGCCTGGAACACCTCACCCAGGAGGCGCCCAGGGGGCATCCTTGTCAGATGCCCGAACCACCTCAGCTGGCTCCTTTCGATGTGGAGCAGCAGCTGCTCTACTCTGAGCCCCTCCCGGATGGCCGAACTTCTCACCCTATCTCTAAGGGAGAGGCCAGCCACCCTTCGGAGGAAGCTCATTTCGCCGCTTGTATCCGCGATCTCGTTCTTTCGGTCACTACCCACAGCTCGTGGCCATAGGTGAGGGTAGGGACGTAGATCGACCGGTAAATTGAGAGCTTCGCTTTTACACTCAGCTCCCTCTTCACCACGACGGACCGGTGCAGCGTCCGCATTACTGCAGCGCAGCCCCAATCCGTCTGTCGATCTCCGGCTCCCTTCTCCCATCACTCGCGAACAAGACCCCGAGATACTTGAACTCCTCCACTTGGGGCAGGAACTCATCCCCGACCCGGAGTGGGCACTCCACCCTTTTCCGGCTGAGAACCATGGCCTCAGATTTGGAGGTGCTGATCCTCATTCCCGCTGCTTCACACTCGGCTGCGAACCGTTCCAGTGCGAGCTGGAGGCCCTCACCCGATGAAGCCAACAGAACCACATCATCCGCAAAAATCAGAGATGAGATTCTGAGGCCACCAAAGCGAAAGCCCTCCGCCACTTGGCTGCGCCTAGAAATCCTGTCCATAAAAATTATGAACAGAACCGGAGACAAAGGGCAGCCCTGGCGGAGCCCATCACCCACCGGGAACGAGTCCGACTTATTGCCGGCAATGCGAACCAAGCTCTTGCAACGGTTGTATAGGGATTGAATGGCCCGTAGCAATGGGCCAGACACCCCATACTCCCGCAACACCTCCCACAGGACACCCCGAGGGACACGGTCGAATGCCTTCTCCAGGTCCACAAAACACATGTAGACTGGTTGGGCAAACTCCCATGCACCCTCAAGTATCCTCGAGAGGATAAAGAGCTGGTCCAGTGTTCCGCGACCAGGACGAAAACCGCATTGTTCCTCCTGTATCCGAGGTTCGACTAGCGGACGAACTCTCCTCTCCAGCACCCTGGCATAGACTTTCCCAGGGAGGCTGAGGAGTGTGATCCCCCTGTAGTTGGAACACACCCTCCGGTCCCCCTTCTTAAAGATGGGGACCACCACCCCGGTCTGCCAGTCCACAGGCACTGCCCCTGATCTCCACGCAACATTGCAGAGACGTGTCAACCAAGACAGCCCTACAACGTCCAGCGCCTTCAGGAACTCGGGGCGGACCTCATCAACACCAGGGGCTCTGCCACCAAGGAGTTGTTTAACTGCCTCAGTGACCTCGCCCCCGGAAATTGGCGGGTCATACCCCTCATCCCCAGACTCTGCTTCCTCCTCGGAAGACGTGTCAGTGGGATTAAGGAGGTCCTCGAAGTATTCCTTCCACCGCCCGACAATTTTCTCAGTCGACGTCAACAGCGCTCCGCCAGCACTATACACAGCGCAGGTAGAGCACCGCTTTCCCCTCCTGAGACGCCTGACGGTTTGCCAGAATCTCTTCGAGGCAGTCCGAAAGTCTTTTTCCATGGCCTCTCCGAACTCCTCCCACACCCGAGTTTTTGCTTCAGCCACTGCCCGAGCCGCATTCCGCTTGGCCTGTCGATACCTGTCGGCTGCCTCCGGAGTCCCACAGGCTAACCAAGCCCGATAGGACTCCTTCTTCAGCCTGGTGGCTCCCTTCACCTCTGGTGTCCACCATTTGGTTCGGGGATTACCACCACGGCAGGCACCAACCACCTTGCGGCCGCAGCTCAATGCAGCAGCTTCGGCAATGGAGACGCTGAACATGGTCCATTCGGACTCAATGTCCCCAGTCTCCCTCGGAATGCTGTTGAAGCTCTGCCGGAGGTGTGCGTTGAAGATCTCGCGGACTGGGGCCTCTGCTAGACGTTCCCAGCACACCCTCACTACGCGTTTAGGTGCACCAGGTCTGTCCAGCGTCCTCCCCCGCCACCTGATCCAACTCACCACCAGGTGGTGATCAGTTGACAGCTCAGCCCCTCTCTTTACCCGAGTGTCCAGAACATATGGTCGCAGGTCTGGTGATACGATTACAAAATCGATCATCGACCTACGGCCTAGAGCATCCTGGTGCCACGTGCACTTATGGAACACTCTTATGTTCGAACAGGGTGTTCGTTATGGCCAAACTGTGATTAGCACAGAAGTCCAATAACAAAGCACCGCTCGGGTTCAGATCAGGGAGGCCGTTCCT
Source organism: Haplochromis burtoni (assembly GCF_018398535.1). Lineage (NCBI taxonomy): Eukaryota > Metazoa > Chordata > Actinopteri > Cichliformes > Cichlidae > Haplochromis > Haplochromis burtoni. The sequence goes on along the minus strand of NW_024582619.1, from coordinate 797,242 downwards.
CCCAATCACGCCCCTCCAGGTCTCGCTGTCGTTACCCACGTGAGCATTGAAGTCTCCCAGCAGGACAACAGAGTCTCCAGGTGGAGCACCTTCCAGCACCCCCCCCAGGGACTCTAAGAAGGCTGGGTACTCCGAACTGCCACCCGGCGCATAAGCGCAGATGACAGTCAGGACCCGTTCCCCGACCCTAAGGCGCAGGGAACAAACCCTCTCATCCACCGGGAAAAACCCCAACGTACCGGCAGCAAGCCGAGGGGATATTAGAATACCCACCCCAGCCCGCCGCCTCTCACCAGGGGCAACTCCAGACTGAGACAGAGTCCAGCCCCTCTCCAGGAGACTGGTTCCAGAGCCCAGCCAATGCGTAGAGGTGAGCCCAACTATATCTAGCCGGTACCTCTCAACCTCACGCACCAACTCAGGCTCCTTCCCCACCAGAGAGGTGACATTCCATGTCCCTATTGCCAGTCTTGGCAGCCGGGGGTCGGTCCGCCAGGGCCTCCGCTCCTGGCCGCCACCCGGCTCACAATGCACCCGACCCCTATGGCGCCTCCTGCGGGTGGTGGGCCTGCGGGAGGATGGGCCCATGTCTCCTCTTCGGGCTGTGCCCGGCCGGGCCCCATGGACTAAGGCCCGGCCACCAGACGCTCGCCCTCGGGCACCCTCCCCGGGCCTGGCTCCAGGGCGGGGCCCCGGTAACCCTATCCCGGGCAGGGTAAACTGTTCCCTCGATATTCTCTTCATGGGGGTCTTCTGAATCGCTCTTTGTCTGGTCCCTCACCCAGGACCAGTTTGTCATGGGAGACCCTACCAGGGGGCAAAAGCCCCCAGACAACATAGCCCCTGGGATCCCTGGGACACACAAACCCCTCCACCACGATAAGGTAGCGATTCAAGGAGGAGGGTTTATAAAATATTAAACGTATAAGTGTATTTCCTTATGTTTGCTTATTCAAATTGTTATTATTTGAGGTGCTCTTTATAAAGAATTTAAATAACGACAATTAAAATGTTTATGTTTCCATATAGTGATGTTCCACCAGTATGAATCTTTCGCTTGTGGCGTCTGATCAATAGCGATCAATAGCGATCTTTAGCCTTACATTTAACAGTGCAAAACAGGTTTAACTAACAAACATATTTTTGAGATGGTTCAAACCATGACATCTCCCTTCCCATTCGACTCCAGTGTATGTCTTTGAAAATCTTACGGTGTTTTCAGAAGGTTAAATTATATAAGCCACACTGCAGATGTTTATTAATAATTAAGGTCATATTCTTTGCTAACCCACTTGTTAATATAGAAGAAAACCATCAATATGATGTAGCTGAGGGAGATTAAATGTGTTGTAGTTAGTTGTACGTTTACTTTAAATTCCTTTCTGCCACTAAAAGTCAAAGACTGGGGAGATAGGTGGATCAGATGCAGCAGGTGCAGCGTTTAGGGAGCGTTTTAAGCATCTCTGCTAAGGGTTCATGGGTGGGGTTGTTGCAACCTTTTAGAAAATCTAAAATGTTCATATTCGGAACAACCGAGGAGCCTAAAGAACACAAAGAAATATTTACAAAAGCATGAAAGCAGGGATGAATGTTCTCCTGGGTGAATTTACATTAATAGATCAAGAAAAGAAAGGAGCACATTTCCTGTGTACCGTGTTTGTAATCCACTGAACTGAGCTGGTAGCCACCTTTGCTGTGCAACACGTCTCCTTTGAGGTCTCTGATGTTCATCCACCTTTGCCACTGAGGGATTACTTTAGTGGCACTTTAACACACAGACTGAGCCATAATTAGCATAAAGGAATAAAGACACGCCGAGTTATTTGCATAAGACACAGTACCGGTTCAGAGGAGGGCATTTACTCTTCACACACATTTTCACGTATCTCGCCGAGTGGGTTACGATGTTAATGCTTCATGAAAGGATGTCTTCTAGTGTTTCATCATACTGTATTAACTTATCCTTAACAGCTACCAGGTGGGTCAGCGAGCAGGATTCTAATTGGCTTATGACAGCAAAGGGGTCATCGGGGTCTCCTCTTATTGGTATAAATCATCCTCTGTGAGACACAGCGGCCCCTCTTGCTGTGAGCATAAGTGGGTGACAGAGCTGTCCTGACCCCCGAGGTTTAGGTTGGTCTCAGAATAATAGTATCTGTTCCATGTTTAAAGCAGAATGTATAATTTAAAAGGGGCAATTTGTAAGAGCGACGCGTCATTACGATGGCTGTGTCGAGAGGAGAAGGGAAGAGGAGGAGTTTCTCAGATGGGGATTTCTCAGCAGGCACAAAGGTGTCTGCGTTTTTTCTTTTATCTGAGCGAAAGATTGGTTGATGTATTGCAGCATCAAAAAATACTCCAGTTTGTTTCAACACGATGACAAAGCTGACAAAAGCCGAATACACAATGAGCGTAAATGAATGCAAAGCGGATTTGTTTGCTAGCAGAGGTTTGTGTTGCTAATACACAGCATTGCTTCATAAAGAGACCTTTCGCAGTTTCATGGAAACCAAATTTACTGCTATGAAACTGATCATTTCCCCTTTTTTTCTTTCTATCCCGCTCCAAGAAGCCAACTCTGTTTTAGCTCAAACTGGGGTTTGAGGGCTGAATGGCCACTTATGACTGGATTCACAGGTTAATATCCTCCTGGTGAGGCATCCTCAAAACACTTCACTGAGGAGGTATCCTAGGGAGATGCCCCAAAACACCTCAGCTGGCTCCTTTCCACATCGAGGAGTAACAGCTCCACTCTGAGCCGCCTCCCAAATAATCGAGATTCTCACCCTATCTCTAAGTAGTCTTTTTTTGACTACTTTGGTGACCTCAGACACAGTGATGGGCGAGTCATCCCTCTTGTTCCCGAACTGTGCTTCTACTACAGAAAGTCTTTCGGTGGCATTGAGATCTTCGAATAATTCTTTATTATATCCATGGATGAGATCAGCAGCACCCCACTCCCACTATAGACGGTGTGAGCAGGAAGGTGCTGGAAATATATGAAAAGGTACTCATTTCATATATTTCCAGTTTGTCTCACACATGTTTTTGTGTCATAATTCACCAAAGTTTGATCAGTTATCTTCACACGTGAAATCAATAAGACAGAATGTAGATTTAGGCTAATATCCACTCGTGAAGTACTTGTGGTATCATTGTGCTGAGATGTCCTTCCTGCTCTTAAGTATGTGGCATCAGTAGAATAGAGCCAAATGCTCAAAGCCC